>NC_134270.1:185597164-185714884 GCF_031893055.1 Leptodactylus fuscus | reverse complement strand
TGTATCCTGTATAGTGATGGATCTGTATCCTCTATAGTGATGGATCTGGGATCTGTATCCTCTATAGTGATGGATCCGGGATCTGTATCCTCTATAGCGATGGATCCGGGATCTGTATCCTCTATAGCGATGGATCCGGGATCTGTATCCTCTATAGTGATGGATCCGGGATCTGTATCCTCTATAGTGATGGATCCGGGATCTGTATCCTCTATAGTGATGGATCCGGGATCTGTATCCTCTATAGTGATGGATCTGTATCCTCTATAGAGATGGATCTGGGATCTGTATCCTCTATAGTGATGGATCCGGGATCTGTATCCTCTATAGTGATGGATCCGGGATCTGTATCCTCTATAGTGATGGATCCGGGATCTGTATCCTCTATAGTGATGGATCCGGGATCTGTATCCTCTATAGTGATGGATCCGGGATCTGTATCCTCTATAGTGATGGATCCGGGATCTGTATCCTCTATAGTGATGGATCCGGGATCTGTATCCTCTATAGTGATGGATCTGTATCCTCTATAGTGATGGATCTGGGATCTGTATCCTCTATAGTGATGGATCTGGGATCTGTATCCTCTATAGTGATGGATCCGGGATCTGTATCCTCTATAGCGATGGATCCCGGATCTGTATCCTCTATAGCAGGGGTGGGCAATTAATTTTCCCATGGGGCCGCATAAGAAATTGAAACTATGCTAGAGGGCCGCGCCACGGCAAATTTAGCTCCACCCACTTCTACGTTGACTCCGCCCATTCCCAATCATCTTTCCATGCCCCCCCCACACAGTATAATCCTCCTACAGTCACCCGTACACTATATGCCCCCCCATTAAAATGTTCCCTTCCAACTGCCCCACAGTATTAGGTCCCTCTCCTGGTGCCCCAGTATAAACTGGTGGAAACTAGAGGGGACATGAAACTGGGACAGCTGGAGGGGGACATTAAACAGTGGGGGTAGTTGGAGGGGGACAATAAATTGACAGCTGGAGCGGGACATGAAACTGGGGGCAACTAGAGGGGGAGATTAAAATCGGGAAGCTGGAAGCAGACATTAAACTGTAGGGGTAGCTGGAGGGTGACATTAAAGGGGCTCTATCAGCAAAATCCTGCAGATAGAGCCCCACATATGCGTGCATAGCCTTTAAAAAGGCTATTCAGGCACTGTAAAAGTTATATTAAACTACCCCCCCCCCCCGTTTTAAAATAATAACTTAAAAAAGAATGTTCTCTACTTACGGAACGTGCACCCTGGGCGGGCATTCAGGGTGCGCCGTCTTCTTCTTCCTCTGACGTCTTCGGGTGCCATCCTCCTCCGGCGCTTGCTCGCGGACACTGATAAAAAAAAATAGCCCGGGCGCATGCGCAGTAGCCGTAGTAGAGGCCGTGTGCTACTGCGCATGCGCCCGGGCTATTTTTTTTATCAGTGTCCGCGAGCAAGCGCGGGAGGAGGACGGGACCCGAAGACGTCAGAGGAAGAAGAAGACGGCGCACCCTGAATGCCCGCCCAGGGTGCACGTTCCGTAAGTAGAGAACATTCTTTTTTAAGTTATTATTTTAAAACGGGGGGGGGTAGTTTAATATAACTTTTACAGTGCCTGAATAGCCTTTTTAAAGGCTATGCACGCATATGTGGGGCTCTATCTGCAGGATTTTGCTGATAGAGCCCCTTTAATGTCACCCTCCAGCTACCCCTACAGTTTAATGTCTGCTTCCAGCTTCCCGATTTAAACTGGGGGCAACTAGAGGCAGACAGGTCCCCCTCCACCTACCTCCATGGTTTAATGCCCCCTCCAGTTGTCCCCATTTTAATGTCCCCCCAGTTTAAGTGCCCTCTTCATCTACCCCCAGTTTCATGTCCCCCCTCCATCACTCCCCCCAGTAGCGACGGATCCGGATCTGTATCCTCTGTAGTGATGGATCTGGGATCTGTATCCTCTGTAGTGATGGATCTGTATCCTCTATAGTGATGGATCTGTATCCTCTATAGTGATGGATCTGGGATCTGTATCCTCTGTAGTGATGGATCTGTATCCTCTATAGTGATGGATCCGGGATCTGTATCCTCTATAGTGATGGATCTGGGATCTGTATCCTCTATAGTGATGGATCTGGGATCTGTATCCTCTATAGTGATGGATCCGGGATCTGTATTCTCTATAGTGATGGATCTGGGATCTGTATCCTCTGTAGTGATGGATCCGGGATCTGTATCCTCTGTAGTGATGGATCTGTATCCTCTGTAGTGATGGATCTGTATCCTCTGTAGTGATGGATCTGTATCCTCTGTAGTCATGGATCTGTATCCTCTGTAGTCATGGATCTGTATCCTCTATAGTGACGGGTCCGGGATCTGTATCCTCTGTAGTGATGGATCCGGGATCTGTATCCTCTATAGTGATGGATCCGGGATCTGTATCCTCTATAGTGACGGGTCCGGGATCTGTATCCTCTGTAGTGATGGATCCGGGATCTGTATCCTCTATAGTGATGGATCTGTATCCTCTATAGTGATGGATCCGGGATCTGTATCCTCTGTAGTGATGGATCTGGGATCTGTATCCTCTATAGTGATGGATCTGGGATCTGTATCCTCTATAGTGATGGATCCGGGATCTGTATTCTCTATAGTGATGGATCTGGGATCTGTATCCTCTGTAGTGATGGATCCGGGATCTGTATCCTCTGTAGTGATGGATCTGTATCCTCTGTAGTGATGGATCTGTATCCTCTGTAGTGATGGATCTGTATCCTCTGTAGTGATGGATCTGTATCCTCTATAGTGATGGATCTGTATCCTCTATAGTGACGGGTCCGGGATCTGTATCCTCTGTAGTGATGGATCCGGGATCTGTATCCTCTATAGTGATGGATCCGGGATCTGTATCCTCTATAGTGACGGGTCCGGGATCTGTATCCTCTGTAGTGATGGATCTGGGATCTGTATCCTCTATAGTGATGGATCTGTATCCTCTATAGTGATGGATCCGGGATCTGTATCCTCTGTAGTGATGGATCTGGGATCTGTATCCTCTATAGTGATGGATCTGGGATCTGTATCCTCTATAGTGATGGATCCGGGATCTGTATCCTCTATAGTGATGGATCCGGGATCTGTATTCTCTATAGTGATGGATCTGGGATCTGTATCCTCTGTAGTGATGGATCTGGGATCTGTATCCTCTGTAGTGATGGATCTGGGATCTGTATCCTCTGTAGTGATGGATCCGGGATCTGTATCCTGTTCTCCCCATACCCTTCCCCCTGCGGCTGTAATATTGTCATCACCTCCATAGATCACCAGGTCACGGACCAGTTCTGAGGCCGGAGGGGATTATACCAGTGACTGTATATATATATATATATATATATATATATATATATATATATATATATATATATACACAGGGTAATCGTCTGACACTGCAGTCACCAGTGATATCATCGGCCGGCTATTAGTCAGGGACAGTCCAGACAATATATGAAGGAGATCGGTTCGCACTCCGGTTTTTCTTAAAAGCTTCTTCTTTATTTCATCCTTTTAAATTCCATCATTTTACAGGTAAAAAAGTGCAAGTGAGACACTCCCCCCAAAAGTGACAAAACGTAATGGCTGGCTGACGCGTTTCTGGGCACTCTACCCCTTAGCCCTACCACTGAGGAGCTACAGCGCACAGAAACGCGGCACTGTTTGGGGAGAGTGTCTCACTTGTACATTTGTACCTGTAAAATGATGGATTTTAAGAAACACAGGAGGGCCGGCCGATCTCCTTCATATATTGGAGTAATGGAGCTCCAGGAGTCCGGAGGCAACTGGCCGCGCACCCAGCGAGCCAACAGAAGCGGCGAGCCATAGTCTCTCCTTACTCATAAGACCAGACAACATAGAGCAGCAGACAGACCCGACTGTAACAAACCCTCAGCTGTGAGACCTCCGCTATATTAGGGGACCTCCAGCTCTCTCACACTCCCTTTAAGCTCCAGCTCCCACACACTCCCTTTAAGCCCCAGCTCTCACACACTCCCTTTAAGCCCCAGCTCCCACACACTCCCTTTAAGCCCCAGCTCCCACACACTCCCTTTAAGCTCCAGCTCCCACACACTCCCTTTAAGCCCCAGCTCCCACACACTCCCTTTAAGCTCCAGCTCCCACACACTCCCTTTAAGCTCCAGCTCCCACACACTCCCTTTAAGCTCCAGCTCTCACACACTCCCTTTAAGCTCCAGCTCACACACTCCCTTTAAGCTCCAGCTCTCACACACTCCCTTTAAGCTCCAGCTCTCTCACACTCCCTTTAAGCTCCAGCTCCCACACACTCCCTTTAAGCTCCAGCTCCCACACACTCCCTTTAAGCCCCAGCTCTCACACACTCCCTTTAAGCCCCAGCTCTCACACACTCCCTTTAAGCCCCAGCTCCCACACACTCCCTTTAAGCCCCAGCTCCCACACACTCCCTTTAAGCTCCAGCTCTCTCACACTCCCTTTAAGCCCCAGCTCTCACACACTCCCTTTAAGCCCCAGCTCCCACACACTCCCTTTAAGCCCCAGCTCTCACACACTCCCTTTAAGCCCCAGCTCCCACACACTCCCTCTAAGCTCCAGCTCCCACACACTCCCTTTAAGCTCCAGCTCTCACACACTCCCTTTAAGCCCCAGCTCTCTCACACTCCCTTTAAGCCCCAGCTCTCACACACTCCCTTTAAGCTCCAGCTCTCTCACACTCCCTTTAAGCCCCAGCTCTCACACACTCCCTTTAAGCTCCAGCTCTCACACACTCCCTTTAAGCTCCAGCTCTCTCACACTCCCTTTAAGCTCCAGCTCTCTCACACTCCCTTTAAGCTCCAGCTCTCACACACTCCCTTTAAGCCCCAGCTCTCACACACTCCCTTTAAGCCCCAGCTCTCACACACTCCCTTTAAGCCCCAGCTCTCACACACTCCCTTTAAGCCCCAGCTCTCTCACACTCCCTTTAAGCTCCAGCTCTCTCACACTCCCTTTAAGCTCCAGCTCCCACACACTCCCTTTAAGCCCCAGCTCTCTCACACTCCCTTTAAGCCCCAGCTCCCACACACTCCCTTTAAGCTCCAGCTCACACACTCCCTTTAAGCCCCAGCTCCCACACACTCCCTTTAAGCCCCAGCTCTCACACACTCCCTTTAAGCCCCAGCTCTCTCACACTCCCTTTAAGCCCCAGCTCTCTCACACTCCCTTTAAGCCCCAGCTCTCACACACTCCCTTTAAGCTCCAGCTCTCTCACACACTCCCTTTAAGCTCCAGCTCTCTCACACTCCCTTTAAGCCCCAGCTCTCACACACTCCCTTTAAGCTCCAGCTCTCACACACTCCCTTTAAGCTCCAGCTCTCTCACACTCCCTTTAAGCCCCAGCTCTCACACACTCCCTTTAAGCCCCAGCTCTCTCACACTCCCTTTAAGCCCCAGCTCTCTCACACTCCCTTTAAGCTCCAGCTCTCACACACTCCCTTTAAGCTCCAGCTCTCTCACACACTCCCTTTAAGCTCCAGCTCTCTCACACTCCCTTTAAGCCCCAGCTCTCTCACACTCCCTTTAAGCCCCAGCTCTCTCACACTCCCTTTAAGCCCCAGCTCTCACACACTCCCTTTAAGCCCCAGCTCTCTCACACTCCCTTTAAGCCCCAGCTCTCTCACACTCCCTTTAAGCCCCAGCTCTCACACACTCCCTTTAAGCTCCAGCTCTCTCACACACTCCCTTTAAGCCCCAGCTCTCACACACTCCCTTTAAGCCCCAGCTCTCTCACACTCCCTTTAAGCCCCAGCTCTCTCACACTCCCTTTAAGCCCCAGCTCTCACACACTCCCTTTAAGCCCCAGCTCTCTCACACTCCCTTTAAGCCCCAGCTCTCTCACACTCCCTTTAAGCCCCAGCTCTCACACACTCCCTTTAAGCTCCAGCTCTCTCACACACTCCCTTTAAGCCCCAGCTCTCACACACTCCCTTTAAGCCCCAGCTCTCAGACTAGAGGACCCTGTGAGGTTATTACAGATGAGCGCCCCTTTAAGTGTCAGTTATCAGACTGGACCTCCCCTTTAAGGCTTTGGCCCCACTATCACCACAGAGAAGGACCCTCCCCCGAGGAGAACTACAAGTCCCAGCCAACCTGTGGTCTCCAGTCCTCGGGCTCGGTTCCTCCGGTTCTCCCGCCGCCGCCTCCTCTACTGACCGAAACCGGAAGTGAGCTGGCAGGAGCCGGAAAACAGACAAGAAAACAAGTTCTCTCCGCGCGGCTGCCATAGCAACCAATGCCACGACGGCAAGCGCGGGGATGACGTCACAGAGAGCGGCCTCCTGGGAAATGGAGTTCTAACAGTGCGGACTCATTAGAATAAGATCTGCATACCGGCCATCAGGCCACGCCCACAGCCAGATGCTTCATATGAAAAGCTACAGCTTTACTGTGATTGGCTGAGCGCGTCCTAAGTGTCAGCCAATGGCAGCTTAGCACACCCAGACGGCGCGGCTGTGATTGGCTGGAGACTTGGCGCCGCTTCTCAGTGATGTTGTGAGGAGATTTGTGGTCGGGTCGTGTGTGGGGTTCTGTCAGCTGTGCCTGGTTAGTCGTGTAGTATTCACATTGTGCGCTAGTGACCAGCGGTTACTGATGTGTGTGAACATGACCCAATAAGCCGGGTCCGTCCTGACCTGGTTATTGTCAGACTCCGCCCACAGCGGACAATAAGCGCCTCATAGACCCTATAAAGGGATAGGCGGGGAGGTCTGGCAGGTCTGTAGGGGGCGCCACACACGGAGGGTCTGTAGGGGGCACCACACACGGCGGGTCTGTACAGAGGGTCTGTAGGGGGCGCCACACACGGCGGGTCTGTAGGGGGCGCCACACACGGAGGGTCTGTAGGGGGCGCCACACACGGTGGGTCTGTACGGAGGGTCTGTAGGGGGCACCACACACGGAGGGTCTGTAGGGGGCACCACACACGGAGGGTCTGTAGGGGGCGCCACACACGGAGGGTCTGTAGGGGGCGCCACACACGGCGGGTCTGTCCGGAGGGTCTGTAGGGGGCGCCACACACAGAGGGTCTGTAGGGGGCGCCACACACGGCGGGTCTGTCCGGAGGGTCTGTAGGGGGCGCCACACACGGAGGGTCTGTAGGGGGCGCCACACACGGCGGGTCTGTACGGAGGGTCTGTAGGGGGCGTCACACACGGCGGGTCTGTAGGGGGCGCCACACACGGAGGGTCTCTAGGGGGCACCACACAAGGCGGGTCTGTACGGAGGGTCTGTAGGGGGTGCCACACACGGAGGGTCTGTAGGGGGTGCCACACACGGAGGGTCTGTAGGGGGCGCCACACACGGCGGGTCTGTCCGGAGGGTCTGTAGGGGGCGCCACACACAGCGGGTCTGTACGGAGGGTCTGTAGGGGGCACCACACACGGCGGGTCTGTACGGAGGGTCTCTAGGGGGCACCACACAAGGCGGGTCTGTCCGGAGGGTCTCTAGGGGGCGCCACACACGGAGGGTCTGTAGGGGGCGCCACACACGGCGGGTCTGTACGGAGGGTCTGTAGGGGGCACCACACACGGCGGGTCTGTACGGAGGGTCTGTAGGGGGCACCACACACGGCGGGTCTGTACGGAGGGTCTGTAGGGGGTGCCACACACGGAGGGTCTGTAGGGGGCACCACACACAGCGGGTCTGTACGGAGGGTCTGTAGGGGGCACCACACACGGCGGGTCTGTAGGGGGCACCACACACGGCGGGTCTGTACGGAGGGTCTGTAGGGGGCACCACACACGGCGGGTCTGTACGGACGGTCTGTAGGGGGCACCACACACGGCGGGTCTGTCCGGAGGGTCTGTAGGGGGCGCCACACACGGAGGATCTGTAGGGGGCGCCACACACGGCGGGTCTGTACGGAGGGTCTGTAGGGGGCACCACACACAGCGGGTCTGTACAGAGGGTCTGTAGGGGGTGCCACACACGGAGGGTCTGTAGGGGGCGCTACACACGACGGGTCTGTACGGAGGGTCTGTAGGGGGCACCACACACGGAGGGTCTGTACGGAGGGTCTCTAGGGGGCACCACACACGGAGGGTCTGTAGGGGGCACCACACACAGCGGGTCTGTAGGGGGCGCCACACACGGAGGGTCTGTAGGGGGCGCCACACAAGGCGGGTCTGTACGGAGGGTCTCTAGGGGGCACCACACAAGGCGGGTCTGTACGGAGGGTCTCTAGGGGGCACCACACAAGGCGGGTCTGTACGGAGGGTCTCTAGGGGGCACCACACAAGGCGGGTCTGTACGGAGGGTCTCTAGGGGGCACCACACACGGAGGGTCTGTAGGGGGCACCACACACAGCGGGTCTGTAGGGGGCGCCACACACGGAGGGTCTGTAGGGGGCGCCACACACGGCGGGTCTGTACGGACGGTCTGTAGGGGGCACCACACACGGAGGGTCTGTAGGGGGCGCCACACACGGCGGGTCTGTACGGACGGTCTGTAGGGGGCACCACACACGGAGGGTCTGTAGGGGGCGCCACACACGGCGGGTCTGTACGGAGGGTCTGTAGGGGGCACCACACACGGCGGGTCTGTAGGGGGCACCACACACGGAGGGTCTGTACGGAGGGTCTGTAGGGGGTGCAACACACGGAGGGTCTGTAGGGGGCACCACACACAGCGGGTCTGTATGGACGGTCTGTAGGGGGCACCACACACGGAGGGTCTCTAGGGGGCACCACACACAGCGGGTCTGTATGGACGGTCTGTAGGGGGCACCACACACGGAGGGTCTCTAGGGGGCACCACACACAGAGGGTCTGTACGGAGGGTCTGTAGGGGGCGTCACACACGGCGGGTCTGTAGGGGGCACCACACACGGAGGGTCTGTAGGGGGCACCACACACAGAGGGTCTGTACGGAGGGTCTGTAGGGGGCGCCACACACGGCCGGGATCACCTTGGTGGATACAGAGTGGGGGGGATCCGCTCGTCAGGAGACGCCGTTGTCGTAGCAATGGAGACGCGTGGGATATTGCGCCGTGTGTACAACACCTTTATCGACACCGGCCGTTCTGTCATTCAAACACAGAGACGTTTCCAGAATCATTTCTACGTTTGCGTCCTGGTCGTGTTGCGCAGGGTGACGCGATAATGGAGGGGGGGGGGGGGGAATCACTTTCAACCAACAGGATCTTTGTGACCCAGAACTGCCTGCGGTGGTGACAGAACGGTGCGGACCCCGGAAACATCCAAAGGGAGCGTCCAGCAGTTATAGCCAACCCTGGACGTGCGGCCGTACCGTGTGCTCATGCTCTTCGCACGTCGGACCAATCAGTTCGCTGGATTTTACACCTGGATCTGCGATGTCATCCCTATAAGCTGATGGTCGTCCGATAGTGACAGCGACTACGAGTCAGAGTCACACAAACAAGACGGCGACATCCAAGATACACGCGGGAAAATAACATCTGAGTTACAGGACTGAGGGCCCTGAACACAAGAGCTCACAATCTACAAGGGAGAGGGGACGGCATGGGGGGGGGGGGGGGGGGCAGGAGGTGACATAGGAGATAGCGGTGGGAAGGGGTGACATAGGAGGTAGCAGTGGGTGACACAGGAGATAGTGGGGGGAAGGGGGGTGTTGGTGGGATCACCCCTGGGAGCACGTGCTGTCGGTTCCAAATTAAAACAAGATGGTTGCCCGTACGGGGAGAGCACAAAGCAACGCGTAGCCAGATGTATATCCAAGTGCTCTAAAGCTTATTCCATGTTACAGAGGGATAATGGCTGTATGCTAATTTCGGCATAACAAACTATATCATATAGAAATATGACTAATCATTGGTCAGAGTACAGAATGGGCGTTTACAAGTGTGAAATACGTGCGTAAGCAGTACATGAGCTAACTCATGGTTGTCTATGTCACCCATTTTAGTTTCTAACCATGCTGGCGCAGTGCTCCACGATGGACGTCATGTCCTTGATACTTAGAACTACCGTAGTTTAGATGATTCTCATATCTGAGGGACATTCTGTGTCTCGTTACGGGACGTGAGAAGCTGAGCGATAATTACGAGAAACTCAGAAACCTTCCAACCTTCTTCCTAAACACGATAAGAAAGCCCAATTGTAAGTCTCTGATAGTAGCTGCGTACGACATCTGTGAGAGCGATATGGAGTATACGCAGACAAGAGCTAGGCCTAATAGACAAGATCTCTTTACACAGATATTTGTCACCTCACAGGGGTGACATGGGGGGGGGGGGGGGGGGGGGTCAGTAATCTACGTAGATAAGTAAGCTATCCCAGAACCCTACCCTTATATTTCTGTATTTTTAGGTCTGCCACCCTTGGGGGATTTTGAGCAGATTTACTCCTGTGTTTACCCCCAGGATGTGCCCTATGTATGTATATGGGGGGGGGGGGGGGGGGTGTCTGTGCATCACCTTCATCCTACAGGGGCAGTAGTGGCTGCTCCAGGAATAACAGTACACAGGGGGTTAATAAATAGAAGTTTATTCCATATAGTGCAGGGATACAGGTTGTCACCAGGGGTAGCGGCGGGGGCGGGGTAGTCGGGTGTTGTGCCGCTCCCGCACCTTTATTTCTCGCGCCATCTGACACAGCGCACACACCAGACAGCAGCAGATGGCGCAGTAGTCGTTCAGGAGGTCGCCCTGCCGAAACAGAACATAGAGGGGCGGGTCAGGAGACTTAGAGGGGCTGTCCATCATATCATGTGAGCTCAATACCAAGCACAGCGCCACACATTGTATAGTGGTTGTGCTGGGTACTACAGCTCGGCCCCATTCACATCCGTGGTCTCAGGTGTTGCTGTACCCTGTGCCTGTACTGTGTGCTGATCGTCAGCCTCTGCATACAGCTGGTCAGCGGGGGCCCTCACCAATTACAGGCTGAGGACCTATTCTGTGGTGGGCTTGTGTTGTCCCCCTATTCACCTTTATGGAGAGAAGCTGAGCACAGCGCCACCTACCCCCGCCTTAGTAACAACTATAACCCAGAACTTGCCCCCCCCGACATCTGTACCCTCCTCCCCCGCCCCAGGGCACTCACCGGGATCTTATATCGCTCACGTACACCGGTCCTCAGGGCAAACATGGCCCCCGGCAGCATGCCGAGACAGCACATCTCCCCAAACAGCGCTGACAGGTAACAGGGAAAAGTGATGGGGCAGAGACAGCCCAAGAGGCCTGAGGAGCAAGAGGAGACCGTCAGCAGGGAGACCAGAGAGCTCTTAAAGGGGTTCTCCACTTAGGGCTGATATTACCGGGGTATAGGACTATTACAGAGGGCTGTGGCCAGCTACGGCTACTTAACCCTTCATAGTCACGTGTGGCAGCGTCCACTTACAGGGAGACTCCAGCCTCATTAAGGGATGGACTAGCCATGGTCCTGATCTGTGGGGGTCTGACCATGGAGGGGCCCCAGCACTCACTCATTGTAACAAGCGGGGACTATCCCAGATGAGGAGCCCCTTTAAGACTCTAGGCGGTAGATTACAGGCCAGACTTACAGATTGGGATGTCGTCACAACACTGGAAGAGTCCTGTGCTCCAAGTGAGGGGGCCGGCGGTCAGCGGCCCACCCCAAAGCATTCCCATGGGGTTACAGCTCTGGGGGCCTGTCTGCACATTGAGGACCACCTGGGGCTGGGGCTGGCTGATAACTGCGGGAAAAACAGAAAACACCAGGACTTATACTGGAGAGCGGCAGATCATGGGGTCACCGTGTGTGGGAGGACATGGGGCATACCTGGTGCCATGGGGAGAGCCACAGGGACGGCGGGAGTCAGAGCAGCCATTGGTGTGGGCACCGCTGCTGGCACAGCATTAGGGATAGCAGAGGGGGCCTGTAATACCGGCACCTGCATGGTTAGATGCTCACCTGCTGAACAGGAGGACGACACGTCAGAGAGTGGAGGCCATAGAGAAACAGGCGCAAGACTGACACAACAACACGCCAGAGACCAGGTCACCATAGTCACACGGGTATATGCCAGGACGCCATAGTCACATGTACATAGGGATACACCAGGACGCCATAGTCACATGTTAAATGTACATGGGGATACACCAGGTCGCCATAGTCACACGGGTATATGCCAGGACGCCATAGTCACATGTACATAGGGATACACCAGGACGCCATAGTCACACGTTACATGTACATGGGGATACACCAGGGTGCCATAGAAACACGGGTATATGCCAAGACACCATAGTCACATGTACATAGGGATATACCAGGACGCCATAGTTACATGTACATGGGAATACGCCAGGACGCCATAGTCACACGTTACATGTACATGGGAATATGCCAGGACACCATAGTCACATGTACATGGGGATGTCAGGACATCATAGTCACACATGATATGCACACAGAAATACAAGAGGGGACCAGTCACATGTTACATGTACACAGGGATATACCAGAGCACCATAGTCACATGCTATGCACACGAGATACAATAGGGAACCATAGTCAAACGTACATGGGGATACACCAGGGCGCCATATGGTAGACATATCATATGTACATGGGGGTCACACGAGTATATACCAGGACGCCATAGTCACATGTTACATGTACATGGGAATACGCCAGGATGCCATAGTCACACGGTACATGTAGATAAACCAGGGCGCCATAGTCACATGTACACGGGGATACACCAGGACATCATAGTCACATGTACACGGGGATACACCAGGACACCATAGTCACGCGTTACATGTACACGGGAATACGTCAGGACATCTTAGTCACATGTACACAGGGATACACCAGGGCAATATAGTCACACATGCTATGCACACAAGATACAATAGGGAACCATAGTTACACGTACATGGGGATACACCAGGGCGCCATATGTAGTCACCTATTATATGTACATGGGGGTCACACGAGTATATACCAGGGCGCCATAGTCACATGTACACAGGGATCTAACTACGTAGAGACATTTCAGTGTTTTTGGATTTGGAGCCTGATGTAGCCACTACATGACACATTAGCCGCTCCACAATGGCAGGTATAAGACAACCATTGTGCACAGGGGGCCCTGCAGCTCCACATGACCCCCCCATAGTCCTCCCTGCACTTACAGCTCCAGGCTCTGTATGACACCTCCACCCCCCCACTTGCTCCTCATATAAAGCCATTTACTTGGGCCGTGTCTCCATGTTCAGGTTATTTGATGCAGTTTTTGTAGGTAAGACCAGGAGTGGAGCAGAACAATCGGTGCGCCGCCCCCGCTGTCCTGTGTATGTTGTGGCTCTTCATGGTCCGGTCCTGGCATTGGCCTCAGAGAAGCTGATCATACACACACGCCCTCCATTACTAGTCACACCCTGCTCACACGTGGCCTGTAGTGGGGGGTCAGCGGACCACACATGGACATAGATGGGGTGTCATGTGGCTGAGGGTGCGCTGACGTGTCGTGTGAACAGCGCCGGGGGAAAAAAACAATCCCCAAAGGAGACCGCAGCGAAAACCGCACCAGAAACCAATGCAAAACCGGAGCGTGCACGAGACTCACACGGGATGTTTGTACACGTATGAGCAGAAACATGCCAACCCATTGTATGATCCTCATCTGACATGTCCTTGTGGGCTTCAGAAGTCTCGTCTGACAACCTGACCATGTGAACGGACCCGTATTGTATCAGTGATTGGCTTGTAATGATTTGTTTTGGCCTGCAGAGGGCGCCGTTGTCTCAGGTATCAGCTGTAGTGCTCAGTGTGATGTGGAGAGAACTACAGGTCCCATGAGGTCGGGGTCACAGCTGCCTTGTGGTGTAATCTCTCTCTACCTGGTGTTGCGGATCTGTCGGTGTTTTCAGGTTTTCCTCGCACTGACGTTCCGGGTGTAGGATTGTCTGTTCCTTACAGAAATAACCACAAGTGTCCACTCCAGTAATCTCCGCAGGTATACAGACATCGGGGCTTACCACTAGAGGGCAGAAAAGAGCTTTACACTGCCCTATAAAGGCTCTCAGAGGGTGGTATTGGGTAGTGCACCTGTTGGTGAGAGATTTCTAGATTACATTTTCCTTGTTGTCAGACTTTGAGGAGCAGGAATGTGGTGTCCATGAACTGTCGCCCTCTAGACGGTGCTGCCCCGGGGCGGTCACAGCACAGGGGTGAGAACTAGGGGGCCGTTACTTATATTTCACTTTCCTTATTGATCCAAAAACCGCAACCAAAATCTGCACCAAGAAATGCAGCTCTTCTACAATGTATGGCCTCAGCCTTAGCAGGTGCTACAGGATTAGACAATGGTCAGAATGAGCGCCACCCCTGTCTGCAGGCGGCTTACAGTAGTGCAGCTCAGCTCTATTCCCTTCAGTGCTCCTGAGCTGCACTACTTCACAGAGCCCATGGGCAGTTGTAGCACTGGTTTTGGAATAAAGCAGCCATGTTTTTCTGTGGGCAGGTGAACATGGGGAGTGTCCCGGACATTCCCCTGACACCTTGTGCCGCTATATACGGACTCTCCTGCCATTACCTGGTGACGCTGCACTCCTCGCTGTTATCTGTGTTTTGTGCCGTCTTTGTGGCACTTTATAAACTGTATTTAGTATTGTGGCCTTGTCTGCACTCCCTGCACTTATCTGCGCTGTGTGTATTGTGCCCTATAGGGCGGTGCTCAGTACACATAGATAACACCTCTTGCCTGTGCTCCAGATAACACCGCGCTGACATCACACCACTAGTAATGGTTCTTGGGATGGTTTAAGCTCTAGCCTAAAGGTAAGGACTGACATAGATGCCACGAGGCGGGGGATAAAATACTGCCACGTGGCATGTACGCTGTTTATACAGGGATTCTGCCGAGATCCACTACAGACTCTAGGAGGCAGATCCACTACAGAATCTAGGGGGATCCACTGCAGAATCTACTACAGAACCTAGAGAGGAGATCTACTGAGAATCCACTGCAGAATCTAGGGGGGAGATCCACTGAGAATCCACTACAAAATCTAGGGGGGAGAACTACTGCAGAATTTACTACAGAATCTAGCGGAGAGATCTACTGAGAATCCAATGCAGAATCTAGGGGGAGATCCACTGAGAATCTACTGCAAAATCTAGGGGGAGATCCACTACAGAAGTCTCAGTTTCGATATTGGTGAAAATCCTGTGACCGGTTGTTATGTAAGTACATCCTGATATATATATTACATACAGTGATATATATATATATATATATATATATATATATATATATATATATTAGCCTCTGCCGCAACTTTGTCTGCGGGTTGTTGGCGTTGATGATCCGCCTATATTCAGCAAATTGCTGCCGTCGATGGTTTGCCTGCTCCGGCGTTTCGGCTGCTCTTAAGCTGTCCTGCTGCTGAACTCATTCCTCGCACTGTGCCGGTGATTGTTCCGGCATCTCAGCAGCTTTCTGGCACTCCATATAATGAGCGTGTTGTTGGCGTTGATGACCCGCCTATATTGAGCAAATTGCTGACGTCGATGGTTTGCCTGCTCCGGTGTTTCGGCAACTCTCAAGTTGTCCTGTCAATGAATTAGTTCCTCATGCTGTGCCTGTGATTGTTCCGGCAGCTCGCTGGAACGCCATATAATGAGCGTGTTGTTGGCGCCGATGATCCCCGTCAGCTCTGCTTGAGGAGAACTCTGTGACTTCTGGCTCCTTCATAGATCTCGTTGTTTGCGACGGATTTTCTTTTTCCCGCCATGTTTAATATCAGCAAACTGCCAATGTGGAGTAAAGGGGTTTTCCCCTCCAGTGTGTCAGCACTGCCTGGAGCAGATCAGATAATATGCAGATGCTTGTACACAATGGACTGAGAGTTAGCTGAGTGTTACATAGAGAGATAACAGACCTGGGACCTGAGATAAGCGGCTGCAGGAGCAGTGTAATATAGTATGTGACCATAAATCCATAACATGGATGGTGAACGCCATCTTGTGATTTTTCGGGGGTTACTTCTTGTATGATGTTGTTCAGTGCTCCTGTGGTGGCTTTTGGGGCCCCGCACTCCTGAAGTATCTGTAGACATTTATTTTTATCTTCACATTCCTTCCGTCTTTCTCGTCGCCGCCGTGTGTTTGGATAGACATCCCAGTGAGCAGATCACCGTACAAACTCCGCCTCAGTGTGTCTGCTGTACTGCGCTATGTGTGAGCAGTGTGAACAGCAAACAAGAGACCAAGCAGATGTGTGAGCATTTATTACACTGATGTACGATATAGAGAAGGTAATAAGATGCAGGCGGGTACTGTGCGGTATATATACAGGGGAAGGGGGTAAAGCAAGTCATGTGATCACATCGCAGCCAATCAGGGGCCAGCACAGGGTAGATTGAATGCTGAGCTCTGATTGGTTACTATGAGTAACAAGCTCATATATACATGAAGACAATACAGTGTCAGCGTAAACTGCCAGCACAGACTTCACCTAAACTACAAGGGAAATACATGAAATGTGACCTATGGGGGAGGTAACGTGGATATTTGGTTTATCGAGGTCCGTAGTCTGGGTCAGACTCCAGAGATAAGCGACATCAGTTGTACAGGGTAGCCGCTGATCTAGACCCCCTGGTGCAGGCCCCCAGTCCATCCGGGCCGATCAGAAGTCTCCACCCCCTCTGAGTAGCCACGCCTCTTACATGTTGTGCTGTCCCTTTCTGGCCTTCTGCTCACGAGCCATCTGACATAGAGAGCAGGGGCCGCAGAATGTCAGACACACACAGTCACTGCAGACGGAGCCCTGCAAGAGGAGAAAGGACACGTCAGTGTGAACAGGACCCAACGAGACAAACACAGTCCCTGCAGACGGAGCCCTGCAAGAGGAGAAAGGAAACGTCAGTGTTAACAGGACCTAAAGAGACAGACAAACACAGTCACTGCAGATGGAGCCCTGCAAGAGGAGAAAGGACACATCAGTGTGAACAGGACCCAACGAGACACACACAGTCACTGCAGACGGAGCCCTGCAAGAGGAGAAAGGACACATCAGTGTGAACAGGACTCAAAGAGACAGACACACAGTCACTGCAGACGGAGCCCTGCAAGAAGAGAAAGGACACGTCAATGTGAACAGGACCCAAAGAGAACGGACACAGTCACTGCAGATGGAGCCCTGCAAGAGGAGAAAGGACACATCAGTGTGAACAGGACTCAAAGAGACAGACACACGTCAGAGCAGTTACGACAGACTGAGGCCCAGTTCACATCTGGGTTGGGGTTTCCGTTTGGGGAGTCCGCTTGGGGGTTCCCCCGAATGGATACCTATACAAATTAAAAAGCTGTTGCCTGGGAAACCACACGGACCCCATTATAATCTATAGGGTCCTTGTGGATTTCCAGGTAGTGGACTCCCAAACGGAAACCCAAATACAAATGTGAATAGGACCTTAGGTGACACAAACGGTTATAATAAATATATCTATATATCTATGTAGATATATATATTAGGGCTGGGTGCAGTATAGCCTGAGGTGATATCATCTCCATATCATATATAGGTTGTGTCTAATATAAATCCAGGATTGGGGGTTCAGATAGATTAACCCCCTCCTGCCCTGTGCCTATAACGTACTTGCAGCTGTATTAGTGATGCGCTTATTGGGCCGAAGCCAGGCCATGCGCCAAAGAGGAATCAGAAAGTTTATAGAAAGGGTTAATTTGCAGCAGATTTGACAATTCTCCGGTGCGACGTGCAGAGTTCAAACGGCAGCCACACAACTCCGAGCAACATCCAGGACATAGTACAAGACAGGGGTGTCCTAACAGTGACACCGCAGAAGAGGAGGTCACCGAGCCCCAGGCCTTATGTCTTATGTTCTCTTCATGTCAGTCACCAGGTAGTCGCGGGGATATTGGAGTAGCAGGGTTACCTGTGCTACATGGTGCTTACGTCCTCCTGCCTGACATGGAGTGTGGATACAGTCACTGAGACAACCATAACATCATGTATAGTACACTAGAGACAGCCATAGCACACGTTGTGTATATAGGTGAATGTACGTGTCATATCCTATACAGACCCACTCACGCTTATCTCTGGTTGTGCGGTTACCTCAGCAACTGTGCAGCGTGCAATACCGCCATGTATCACCCTGTAATCTACCGCAGTCACTCTCCGATAACCTTGTGGACTTAGACCTCATGCACACTGCCATTATGTATCTCGGCCATAGCCATGTACACTCACGAGATGTCCGACCCCCGCCCTCGGTGTATTCTCTGCTCTGACATAATATTCATCTGCTCCTTACCAGATATTATAATTCAGGAAATCCATCCTCAGATGAAGAAGATCTCACAACAGATCCCACAAAAAATGGGTGTGAAAAATTAAGTGCACCCTTACTACATCCATAAGAATTAAGAGGGTAAGCAAAAGTGTCTCCAGCCTTATATAGCAGGAGGTTTGGCAGTTTACTGGTCTTGAGCAGTCAGGAGAGTGTTCACACAATGGAGGAAAGACATCAGCAATGATCTTAGAGAAGCCATTGTTGTCATCCATCCATCTGTGGAGGGGTATAAGGAGATTCCAAACAATCCGATATCCATCTTTCGACAAAGAGGAAAGATTATTCACAAGTGGAAGACACTCAAGACAGGGACAATCTTCCCAGGAGTGGAGGTCTCAGAGAATTCACCCCCAAGGAAAGATTGTGCAATGCTCAGAAAAATGGTGAAAAATCCAAGAGTTCCATCTCAGACTCCACATCCCTCAGTGTGTTACATAGAACAAGTATGTCTTGTGTGGAAGGGTTGTCAGGAGAAGCCTCTTCTATCTGAAGTCTGTAAACCAGTGTGAACAGACGTCATTGGACCGGACCTCTCCCGAATATACCGCCAAACCTGGTACTGTACCATGTCATCAGAGCTCTATTGCAGATACTATGTGGAAGAGATAGAAACCTAACCGTAATACTCACCGGGATATGATGTCGTTCTCTTAGGCCGGTACGTATGGCGAGCATAGCACCCCCTACCACTGGCAGGCAGCAGCACTCTCCAAAATCTGAAGCCACTCTGCAGGCCAAGCAGAGCGGGAAAAATGTTCCACATAGACCTGGAGGAGACAAAAGATCATGGTCTGAATAACACTGGACACTGCCTGTCCGAGCTGAGGAGGGTGAGGAAATGAATAACACTGGACACTGCCTGTCCGAGCTGAGGAGGGTGAGGGACTGAATAACACTGGACACTGCCTGTCCGAGCTGAGGAGGGTGAGGGACTGAATAACACTGGACACTGCCTGTCTGAGCTGAGGAGGGTGAGGGAATGAATAACACTGGACACTGCCTGTCTGAGCTGAGGAGGGTGAGGGAATGAATAACACTGGACACTGCCTGTTCGAGCTGAGGAGGATGAGGGTTGTTGTAGTGTAAGGGCCAGCACATTGTCGGAGATTTATATTTCAGTAGTTTTCCTGACCATTCTACATGAAAACTATCTGACCTTGCCTTAACCAAAGCAATTAGTCATGGGGGCAGTAAAGGGGGGGCTGTCAGATAAGGTTTAATTCATGTGTGGTCTGCCTGATATGGGCACTCGCTCCCTCACCATTCGACTATTTGGTGACATTATACTGTGGAGACCACTGGAGGGGGACATTATACTGTGGAGACTACTGGAGGGTGACATTATACTGTGGAAACTACTGGAGGGTGACAATATACTATGGAGACCACTGTAGGGTGACATTATACTGTGGAGACCACTGAAGGGGGGCATTATACTGTGGGGACCACTGGAGAGGGACATTCTACTGTGGAGACCACTGGAGGGGGGGACATTATACTGTGGAGACCACTGTAGGGTGACATTATACTGTGGAGACCACTGGAGGGGGACATTATACTGTGGAGACCACAAGAGGGTGACATTATACTGTGGGGACCACTGGAGGGGGCATTATACTGTGGAGACCACTGAAGTGAATATTATACTGTAGGGACAGTTGGAGGGGGCATTATACTGTGAGGGCAGTTGTAGGGGCATTATAATGAGGGTTTATACCAAATCAGGGCACAAAGAGACATGGATGGGGATGGTTGGGACATTAGGTGGGTCTTATAATTTCCGCTGTGCACGTTTTGTCCCTTTTTCAGTCCTTGTGGTGAGGTTTGGGTTTTCTGTACCGCGTGTATGATACGTGCTGGATCTCTGAGCACGTATATGAGGATATACTGTATACAGCTACTTCCCTCTTGGCCCAGCCGCAGATGGGTTTTTGCCCCCTGGTGTACTGCACAATGCGGCCCCTTGTCCTCTCCTGCTGCGTGGGGAGTTGTAGCCCATATTCGCTCTACCCCTGATCTGAGCACGTTCTGTAAGGCTCTGGGGCCAGGGACGTCTATGTGTCACGTGGTGTGTCCATGTGATGGGGGTCACATGCTGGAGGTCACATGATGGGGGTCATATGATGGAGGTCAAGCAATGGCTATAATGTGATGGGTGTGATATGATGAGTGTCTTGCGATGGCTATAATGTGATGGGTGTAACATGGTGGGTCCATGTGATGGGTGTCACATGATGAGTGTCTTGCGATGGCTATAATGTGATGGGTGTAACATGGTGGGTCCATGTGATGGGTGTCACATGATGAGTGTCTTGCGATGGCTATAATGTGATGGGTGTCAGATGAATCTTTTTGTTGTGCTGCAGGTTGTCGGCGATCGGGACGCTCATACGTACAGATTCCCATATCCTGGCAGCAGTCCATGACATCCGAGCTCCACTGACTGTTAATAGGGTTGGAGTTGGTGAATACCGTCACCACCTGAGGCTGCGCCGTCACCGGGTAAGTCATTGACATCTGCAACATAAAGATTAGTGTGCTCAGTATATCCGACAGAGCGGCCCTACCAGCAGCCATAGCAGGGGTCCCTAACCTGTGACTACAACCCCCAGCATTCCCTGGAGACAGCGGGTAGGGCAGTGCTGTGTTATCCCTGCTGTGTGTCTAGGTCTGCGGGTGAGGGGATTAGTCAGGAATAACAGGAGGGGGCTGCAGGAAGGTCTCCCAATTATCTGTAATTAGTGGTAATTATAGGAGACCATGGAGGAATCTCCACAAGCTTCTCAGATATCTGAAATACGGTGTCCAGACTGCTCACAATGTCCATCCTCACACCCCACTGCTTGTCTGACTGGAGGATGGCTCTCACAGGTCAATACAGATGTAGCAGAGCCGTGTTTATTGGGAGCAGCACTTGTGAGTCTGTCATCTGGCAGGGACAGGCAGCACCTGGTTTCAGCTCTGGTGGGTGCCCTAATATTAGTCCTTCGTGACTGAATCTCCCTCATGACACCAGGGAGAAGATTACAGACAGGCAGCAATGGAAGGAAAGTACTTCATCCTGCACATGATGGGGCCAGATCATGGCAAAAAAAACACCTGAGAAGATCCCCTTAATGCTGCTGAGCCCTTCATGCATGTCCAAAAACAGAGACAGGACCCGTCCACTTCTAAATCTCTGCACAACTGGTGCCTATGGTCTGGATGGAGAAGACTATAGAAGAGTGCGGCCTATGGTCTGGATGGAGAAGACTATAGAAGAGTGCGGCCTATGGTCTGGATGGAGAAGACTACAGAAGAGTGCGGCCTATGGTCTGGATGGAGAAGACTACAGAAGAGTGCGGCCTAAGGTCTGGATGGAGAAGACTATAGAAGAGTGCGGCCTATGGTCTGGATGGAGAAGACTATAGAAGAGTGCGGCCTATGGTCTGGATGGAGAAGACTACAGAAGAGTGCGGCCTATGGTCTGGATGGAGAAGACTACAGAAGAGTGCGGCCTAAGGTCTGGATGGAGAAGACTAGAGAAGAGTGCGGCCTAAGGTCTGGATGGAGAAGACTACAGAAGAGTGCGGCCTATGGTCTGGATGGAGAAGACTAGAGAAGAGTGCGGCCTATGGTCTGGATGGAGAAGACTAGAGAAGAGTGCGGCCTATGGTCTGGATGGAGAAGACTACAGAAGAGTGCGGCCTAAGGTCTGGATGGAGAAGACTAGAGAAGAGTGCGGCCTATGGTCTGGATGGAGAAGACTACAGAAGAGTGCAGCCTATGTGCCAGCTGTGTATGGAGAAGACTACAGAAGAGTGCAACCTATGTGCCAGCTGTGAATGGAGAAGACTACAGAAGAGTGCGGCCTATGGTCTGGATGGAGAAGACTACAGAAGAGTGCGGCCTATGGTCTGGATGGAGAAGACTACAGAAGAGTGCGGCCTATGGTCTGGATGGAGAAAACTAGAGAAGAGTGCGGCCTATGGTCTGGATGGAGAAGACTACAGAAGAGTGCGGCCTATGGTCTGGATGGAGAAGACTACAGAAGAGTGCGGCCTATGGTCTGGATGGAGAAGACTACAGAAGAGTGCGGCCTATGGTCTGGATGGAGGAGACTATAGAAGAGTGCGGCCTATTGTCTGGATGGAGAAGACTAGAGAAGAGTGCGGCCTATGGTCTGGATGGAGAAGACTACAGAAGAGTGCGGCCTATGGTCTGGATGGAGGACACTACAGAAGAGTGCGGCCTATGGTCTGGATGGAGGAGACTACAGAAGAGTGCGGCCTATGTGTCCGGTGTGTATGGAGAAGACTACAGAAGAGTGCGGCCTATGGTCTGGATGGAGAAGACTACAGTAGAGTGCGGCCTATGGTCTGGATGGAGAAGACTACAGAAGAGTGCGGCCAATGGTCTGGATGGAGAAGACTACAGAAGAGTGCAGCCTGTGGTCTGGATGGAGAAGACTACAGAAGAGTGCGGCCTATGGTCTGGATGGAGAAGACTACAGAAGAGTGCGGCCTATGGTCTGGATGGAGAAGACTACAGAAGAGTGCGGCCTATGGTCTGGATGGAGAAGACTACAGAAGAGTGCGGCCTATGGTCTGGATGGAGAAGACTACAGAAGAGTGCAACCTATGTGTGTGGAGAAGACTACAGAAGAGTGCAGCCTATGGTTTGGATGGAGAAGATTACAGAAGAGTGTGGCCTATGTGCCAGCTGTGAATGGAGAAGACTACAGAAGAGTGCGGCCTAAGGTCTGGATGGAGAAGACTACAGAAGAGTGCAGCCTATGTGCCAGCTGTGTATGGAGAAGACTACAGAAGAGTGCAACCTATGTGCCAGCTGTGTATGGAGAAGACTACAGAAGAGTGCAGCCTATGTGCCAGCTGTGTATGGAGAAGACTACAGAAGAGTGCAGCCTATGTGCCAGCTGTGAATGGAGAAGACTACAGAAGAGTGTGGCCTATGTGCCAGCTGTGTATGGAGAAGACTACAGAAGAGTGCAGCCTATGTGCCAGCTGTGTATGGAGAAGACTACAGAAGAGTGCAGCCTATGTGCCAGCTGTGTATGGAGAAGACTACAGAAGAGTGCAGCCTATGTGCCAGCTGTGTATGGAGAAGACTACAGAAGAGTGCAGCCTATGTGCCAGCTGTGAATGGAGAAGACTACAGAAGAGTGCGGCCTATATGCCAGCTGTGAATGGAGAAGACTACAGAAGAGTGTGGCCTATATGCCAGCTGTGTATGGAGAAGACTACAGAAGAGTGCGGCCTATGTGCCAGCTGTGTATGGAGAAAACTACAGAAGAGTGCGGCCTATGTGCCAGCTGTGTATGGAGAAAACTACAGAAGAGTGCAGCCTATGTGCCAGCTGTGTATGGAGAAGACTACAGAAGAGTGCAGCCTATGTGCCAGCTGTGAATGGAGAAGACTACAGAAGAGTGTGGCCTATATGCCAGCTGTGTATGGAGAAGACTACAGAAGAGTGCGGCCTATGTGCCAGCTGTGTATGGAGAAAACTACAGAAGAGTGCGGCCTATGTGCCAGCTGTGTATGGAGAAGACTACAGGAGAGTGCGGCCTATGTGCCAGCTGTGTATGGAGAAGACTACAGAAGAGTGTGGCCTATGTGCCAGCTGTGTATGGAGAAGACTACAGAAGAGTGCGGCCTATGTGCCAGCTGTGTATGGAGAAAACTACAGAAGAGTGCGGCCTATGGTCTGGATGGAGAAGACTACAGAAGAGTGCGGCCTATGGTCTGGATGGAGAAGACTACAGAAGAGTGCGGCCTATGTGCCAGCTGTGTATGGAGAAGACTACAGAAGAGTGCGGCCTATGGTCTGGATGGAGAAGACTACAGAAGAGTGCGGCCTATGGTCTGGATGGAGGACACTACAGAAGAGTGCGGCCTATGGTCTGGATGGAGAAGACTACAGAAGAGTGCGGCCTATGTGCCAGCTGTGTATGGAGAAGACTACAGAAGAGTGCTGTCTATCAGTTTATTGTCCTGACCTATAGACTACCATATAGCACACATCTGTAAGGGGCCGTTATATGTTATGACAATGTTACTGATATGTAAATGATACAGGAATCTCTCTCTATATAGTCTATATGTTCTATCAGTCTATATCCTACTAATATTATACATGTGACAGTATATATATATATATATATATATATATCCTATCCTACTACTATTATACATGTGACAGTATATATATATATACTGTGTGTATGTGTATATATATATATATATATATATATATATATATATATATATATATATATCCTATCCTACTAATATTATACATGTGACAGTATATATATATATATATATATATATATATATCCTATCCTACTACTATTATACATGTGACAGTATATATATATATACTGTGTGTATATATATATATATATATATATATCCTATCCTACTAATATTATACATGTGACAGTTTGGATGTTTGTTATTCAATTAGGCAAAAACCACTGACCAGATTTGGATGAGATTTGCCCCATAGATACTCTGTAATCTGCAGTAACACATCGGCTACTTTGTATCCTGGTAAATGACATGGCTTCACTACTGTTCTGGATTTATGGTCACATACTATATTACATGTCCCATAGATACTCTGTAACCTGGAGTAACACATCGGCTACTTTGTATCCCGGTAAATGACATGGCTTCACTACTGTTCTGGATTTATGGTCACATACTATATTACATGTCCCATAGATACTCTGTAACCTGCAGTAACACATTGGCTACTTTGTATCCTGGTAAATGACATGGCTTCACTACTGTTCTGGATTTATGGTCACATACTATATTACATGTCCCATAGATACTCTGTAATCTGCAGTAACACATCGGCTACTTTGTATCCTGGTAAATGACATGGCTTCACTACTGTTCTGGATTTATGGTCACATACTATATTACATGTCCCATAGATACTCTGTAACCTGGAGTAACACATCGGCTACTTTGTATCCTGGCAAATGACATGGCTTCACTACTGTTCTGGATTTATGGTCACATACTATATTACATGTCCCATAGATACTCTGTAACCTGCAGTAACACATTGGCTACTTTGTATCCTGGTAAATGACATGGCTTCACTACTGTTCTGGATTTATGGTCACATACTATATTACGCTGCTCCTGCAGCCGCTTATCTCAGGTCCCAGGTCTGTTATCTCTCTATGTAACACTCAGCTAACCCTCAGTGCATTGTGTACAAGCATCTGCATATTATCTGATCTGCTCCAGGCAGTGCTGACACACTGGAGGGGAAAACCCCTTTACTCCACATTGGCAGTTTGCTGATATTAAACATGGCGTGAAAAAGAAAATCTAATTTGTTGAAAAATTCTTAGACAACGCCAGCCATGAAGGAGCCAGAAATCAACTGAGTTCTCCTCAAGTGGAGCTATAAGAGTAGTAGGATAGGATATATATATATACTGTCCCATATATAATAGTAGTAGGATAGGATAGGTCAGTATGTTCTATAAGCGTGCGGTCTGTGGCAGGTATCACCCCCTGCTCTTACACCACTACTTGTAACCTCCAGCTGCTTCCTGTCAGTAACTATCTTACACGGACAAACTCATTTGGCCCCGCCTTATTTTATTACCATTTATACATTGTGGCTCCTTCAGGGGTCCTCGGTCGGGACCTTCTCTCACTGGGGGGGGGGGGGGGGGGGGGCTTCACTGAAAGGGCTGAGAACCAGTGGTGTAATGGATAAGTCACTGCACCAAGTACAGCGCAAACCTATAGAGGGGAAGTCACAGCACCGGATACCGGAGATTGCATACTGTGTGTGATGTGGTGTATTAGCATTTGTGCAAGCTTCAGAGCTGAAATCTTTCTGCATTCTTGTTTCATTAATTTCTGCACAGAGCTAGATATGGTTATTTATATTTTGGAAAGTCCCCTATACACCAAAGGCTGTGCAGTCATTTCAGGATCAATACAGTGACTGCACCAGCAGAATAGTGAGCGCAGCTCTGGGGTATAATACAGGATACGTAATGTAATGTATGTACACAGTGACTGTACCAGCAGAATAGTGAGCGCAGCTCTGGAGTATAATACAGGATAAGTAATATAATGTATGTACACAGTGACTGTACCAGCAGAATAGTGAGCGCAGCTCTGGAGTATAATACAGGATAAGTAATGTAATGTATGTACACAGTGCCTGTACCAGCAGAATAGTGAGCGCAGCTCTGGAGTATAATACAGGATAAGTAATGTAATGTATGTACACAGTGACTGCACCAGCAGAATAGTGAGCGCAGCTCTGGAGTATAATACCGGATACGTAATGTAATGTATGTACACAGTGACTGTACCAGCAGAATAGTGAGCGCAGCTCTGGAGTATAATACAGGATAAGTAATGTAATGTATGTACACAGCGACTGTACCAGCAGAATAGTGAGCGCAGCTCTGGAGTATAATACAGGATAAGTAATGTAATGTATGTACACAGTGACTGTACCAGCAGAATAGTGAGCGCAGCTCTGGGGTATAATACAGGATACGTAATGTAATGTATGTACACAGTGACTGCACCAGCAGAATAGTGAGCGCAGCTCTGGAGTATAATACAGGATAAGTAATGTAATGTATGTACACAATGACTGTACCAGCAGAATAGTGAGCGCAGCTCTGGAGTATAATACAGGATCAGTAATGTAATGTATGTACACAGTGACTGCACCAGCAGAATAGTGAGCGCAGCTCTGGAGTATAATACAGGATAAGTAATGTAATATATGTACACAGTGACTGTACCAGCAGAATAGTGAGCGCAGCTCTGGAGTATAATACAGGATAAGTAATGTAATGTATGTACACAGTGACTGTACCAGCAGAATAGTGAGCGCAGCTCTGGAGTATAATACAGGATAAGTAATGTAATGTATGTACACAGTGACTGTACCAGCAGAATAGTGAGCGCAGCTCTGGAGTATAATACAGGATAAGTAATGTAATGTATGTACACAGTGACTGTACCAGCAGAATAGTGAGCGCAGCTCTGGGGTATAATACAGGATACGTAATGTAATGTATGTACACAGTGACTGCACCAGCAGAATAGTGAGCGCAGCTCTGGAGTATAATACAGGATAAGTAATGTAATGTATGTACACAGTGACTGCACCAGCAGAATAGTGAGCGCAGCTCTGGAGTATAATACAGGATAAGTAATGTAATGTATGTACACAGTGACTGTACCAGCAGAATAGTGAGCGCAGCTCTGGAGTATAATACAGGATAAGTAATGTAATGTATGTACACAGTGACTGTACCAGCAGAATAGTGAGCGCAGCTCTGGAGTATAATACAGGATAAGTAATGTAATGTATGTACACAGTGACTGTACCAGCAGAATAGTGAGCGCAGCTCTGGAGTATAATACAGGATAAGTAATGTAATGTATGTACACAGTGACTGCACCAGCAGAATAGTGAGCGCAGCTCTGGAGTATAATACAGGATAAGTAATGTAATGTATGTACACAGTGACTGTACCAGCAGAATAGTGAGCGCAGCTCTGGAGTATAATACAGGATAAGTAATGTAATGTATGTACACAGTGACTGTACCAGCAGAATAGTGAGCGCAGCTCTGGAGTATAATACAGGATAAGTAATGTAATGTATGTACACAGTGACTGTACCAGCAGAATAGTGAGCGCAGCTCTGGAGTATAATACAGGATAAGTAATGTAATGTATGTACACAGTGACTGTACCAGCAGAATAGTGAGCGCAGCTCTGGAGTATAATACAGGATAAGTAATGTAATGTATGTACACAGTGACTGTACCAGCAGAATAGTGAGCGCAGCTCTGGGGTATAATACAGGATACGTAATGTAATGTATGTACACAGTGACTGCACCAGCAGAATAGTGAGCGCAGCTCTGGAGTATAATACAGGATCAGTAATGTAATGTATGTACACAGTGACTGCACCAGCAGAATAGTGAGCGCAGCTCTGGAGTATAATACAGGATAAGTAATGTAATGTATGTACACAGTGACTGTACCAGCAGAATAGTGAGCGCAGCTCTGGAGTATAATACAGGATAAGTAATGTAATGTATGTACACAGTGACTGTACCAGCAGAATAGTGAGCGCAGCTCTGGAGTATAATACAGGATAAGTAATGTAATGTATGTACACAGTGACTGTACCAGCAGAATAGTGAGCGCAGCTCTGGGGTATAATACAGGATATGTAATGTAATGTATGTACACAGTGACTGCACCAGCAGAATAGTGAGCGCAGCTCTGGGGTATAATACAGGATAAGTAATGTATGTACACAGAGACTGTACCAGCAGAATAGTGAGCACAGATCTGGAGTATAATACAGGATATGTAATGTAATGTATGTACACAGTGACTGCACCAGCAGAATAGTGAGCGCAGCTCTGGGGTATAATACAGGATATGTAATGTAATGTATGTACACAGTGACTGCACCAGCAGAATAGTGAGCGCAGCTCTGGAGTATAATACAGGATAAGTAATGTAATGTATGTACACAGTGACTGTACCAGCAGAATAGTGACCGCAGCTCTGGGGTATAATACAGGATAAGTAATGTAATGTATGTACACAGTGACTGCACCAGCAGAATAGTGACCGCAGCTCTGGAGTATAATACAGGATAAGTAATGTAATGTATGTACACAGCGACTGCACCAGCAGAATAGTGAGCGCAGCTCTGGAGTATAATACAGGATAAGTAATGTAATGTATGTACACAGTGACTGTACCAGCAGAATAGTGACCGCAGCTCTGGAGTATAATACAGGATAAGTAATGTAATGTATGTACTCAGTGACTGCACCAGCAGAATAGTGAGCGCAGCTCTGGAGTATAATACAGGATACGTAATGTAATGTATGTACTCAGTGACTGCACCAGCAGAATAGTGAGCGCAGCTCTGGAGTATAATACAGGATAAGTAATGTAATGTATGTACACAGTGACTGTACCAGCAGAATAGTGACCGCAGCTCTGGAGTATAATACAGGATAAGTAATGTAATGTATGTACTCAGTGACTGCACCAGCAGAATAGTGAGCGCAGCTCTGGAGTATAATACAGGATAAGTAATGTAATGTATGTACTCAGTGACTGCACCAGCAGAATAGTGAGCGCAGCTCTGGAGTATAATACAGGATAAGTAATGTAATGTATGTACTCAGTGACTGCACCAGCCGAATAGTGAGCGCAGCTCTGGAGTATAATACAGGATAAGTAATGTAATGTATGTACACAGTGACTGCACCAGCAGAATAGTGAGCGCAGCTCTGGAGTATAATACAGGATAAGTAATGTAATGTATGTACACAGTGACTGCACCAGCAGAATAGTGAGCGCAGCTCTGGAGTATAATACAGGATAAGTAATGTAATGTATGTACTCAGTGACTGCACCAGCAGAATAGTGACCGCAGCTCTGGAGTATAATACAGGATAAGTAATGTAATGTATGTACACAGTGACTGTACCAGCAGAATAGTGAGCGCAGCTCTGGAGTGTAATACAGGATAAGTAATGTAATGTATGTACACAGTGACTGTACCAGCAGAATAGTGAGCGCAGCTCTGGAGTATAATACAGGATAAGTAATGTAATGTATGTACACAGCGACTGCACCAGCAGAATAGTGAGCGCAGCTCTGGAGTATAATACAGGATAAGTAATGTAATGTATGTACACAGCGACTGCACCAGCAGAATAGTGAGCGCAGCTCTGGAGTATAATACAGGATACGTAATGTAATGTATGTATTCAGTGACTGCACCAGCAGAATAGTGAGCGCAGCTCTGGAGTATATTACAGGATAAGTAATGTAATGTATGTACACAGCGACTGCACCAGCAGAATAGTGAGCGCAGCTCTGGAGTATAATACAGGATAAGTAATGTAATGTATGTACACAGTGACTGTACCAGCAGAATAGTGAGCGCAGCTCTGGGGTATAATACAGGATAAGTAATGTCATGTATGTACACATTGACTGCACCAGCAGAATAGTGAGCGCAGCTCTGGAGTATAATACAGGATAAGTAATGTAATGTATGTACACAGTGACTGTACCAGCAGAATAGTGAGTGCAGCTCTGGAGTATAATACAGGATAAGTAATGTAATGTATGTACACAGTGACTGTACCAGCAGAATAGTGAGCGCAGCTCTGGAGTATAATACAGGATAAGTAATGTATGTACACAGTGACTGTACCAGCAGAATAGTGAGCGCAGCTCTGGAGTATAATACAGGATAAGTAATGTAATGTATGTACACAGTGACTGTACCAGCAGAATAGTGACCGCAGCTCTGGAGTATAATACAGGATAAGTAATGTAATGTATGTACACAGCGACTGCACCAGCAGAATAGTGAGTGCAGCTCTGGAGTATAATACAGGATACGTAATGTAATGTATGTACTCATTGACTGCACCAGCAGAATAGTGAGCGCAGCTCTGGAGTATAATACAGGATAAGTAATGTAATGTATGTACACAGTGACTGTACCAGCAGAATAGTGAGCGCAGCTCTGGAGTATAATACAGGATAAGTAATGTAATGTATGTACACAGTGACTGTACCAGCAGAATAGTGAGCGAAGCTCTGGAGTATAATACAGGATAAGTAATGTAATGTATGTACACAGTGACTGCACCAGCAGAATAGTGAGCGCAGCTCTGGAGTATAATACAGGATAAGTAATGTAATGTATGTACACAGCGACTGCACCAGCAGAATAGTGAGCGCAGCTCTGGAGTATAATACAGGATAAGTAATGTAATGTATGTACACAGTGACTGCACCAGCAGAATAGTGAGCGCAGCTCTGGAGTATAATACAGGATAAGTAATGTAATGTATGTACACAGTGACTGTACCAGCAGAATAGTGAGCGCAGCTCTGGGGTATAATACAGGATAAGTAATGTCATGTATGTACACAGTGACTGCACCAGCAGAATAGTGAGCGCAGCTCTGGAGTATAATACAGGATAAGTAATGTAATGTATGTACACAGTGACTGTATCAGCAGAATAGTGACCGCAGCTCTGGAGTATAATACAGGATAAGTAATGTAATGTATGTACACAGCGACTGCACCAGCAGAATAGTGAGCGCAGCTCTGGAGTATAATACAGGATACGTAATGTAATGTATGTACTCAGTGACTGCACCAGCAGAATAGTGAGCGCAGCTCTGGAGTATAATACAGGATAAGTAATGTAATGTATGTACACAGCGACTGCACCAGCAGAATAGTGAGCGCAGCTCTGGAGTATAATACAGGATAAGTAATGTAATGTATGTACACAGTGAATGTACCAGCAGAATAGTGAGCGCAGCTCTGGAGTATAATACAGGATAAGTAATGTAATGTATGTACACAGTGACTGTACCAGCAGAATAGTGAGCGCAGCTCTGGAGTATAATACAGGATAAGTAATGTAATGTATGTACACAGTGACTGTACCAGCAGAATAGTGAGCGCAGCTCTGGAGTATAATACAGGATAAGTAATGTAATGTATGTACACAGTGACTGTACCAGCAGAATAGTGAGCGCAGCTCTGGAGTATAATACAGGATAAGTAATGTAATGTATGTACACAGTGACTGTACCAGCAGAATAGTGAGCGCAGCTCTGGAGTATAATACAGGATAAGTAATGTAATGTATGTACACAGTGACTGTACCAGCAGAATAGTGAGCGCAGCTCTGGAGTATAATACAGGATAAGTAATGTAATGTATGTACACAGTGACTGCACCAGCAGAATAGTGAGCGCAGCTCTGGAGTATAATACAGGATAAGTAATGTAATGTATGTACACAGTGACTGTACCAGCAGAATAGTGAGCGCAGCTCTGGAGTATAATACAGGATACGTAATGTAATGTATGTATTCAGTGACTGCACCAGCAGAATAGTGAGCGCAGCTCTGGAGTATAATACAGGATAAGTAATGTAATGTATGTACACAGCGACTGCACCAGCAGAATAGTGAGCGCAGCTCTGGAGTATAATACAGGATAAGTAATGTAATGTATGTACACAGTGACTGTACCAGCAGAATAGTGAGCGCAGCTCTGGGGTATAATACAGGATAAGTAATGTCATGTATGTACACAGTGACTGCACCAGCAGAATAGTGAGCGCAGCTCTGGAGTATAATACAGGATAAGTAATGTAATGTATGTACACAGTGACTGTACCAGCAGAATAGTGAGCGCAGCTCTGGAGTATAATACAGGATAAGTAATGTAATGTATGTACACAGTGACTGCACCAGCAGAATAGTGAGCGCAGCTCTGGAGTATAATACAGGATACGTAATGTAATGTATGTATTCAGTGACTGCACCAGCAGAATAGTGAGCGCAGCTCTGGAGTATAATACAGGATAAGTAATGTAATGTATGTACACAGCGACTGCACCAGCAGAATAGTGAGCGCAGCTCTGGAGTATAATACAGGATAAGTAATGTAATGTATGTACACAGTGACTGTACCAGCAGAATAGTGAGCGCAGCTCTGGGGTATAATACAGGATAAGTAATGTCATGTATGTACACAGTGACTGCACCAGCAGAATAGTGAGCGCAGCTCTGGAGTATAATACAGGATAAGTAATGTAATGTATGTACACAGTGACTGTACCAGCAGAATAGTGACCGCAGCTCTGGAGTATAATACAGGATAAGTAATGTAATGTATGTACACAGCGACTGCACCAGCAGAATAGTGAGCGCAGCTCTGGAGTATAATACAGGATACGTAATGTAATGTATGTACTCAGTGACTGCACCAGCAGAATAGTGAGCGCAGCTCTGGAGTATAATACAGGATAAGTAATGTAATGTATGTACACAGCGACTGCACCAGCAGAATAGTGAGCGCAGCTCTGGAGTATAATACAGGATAAGTAATGTAATGTATGTACACAGTGAATGTACCAGCAGAATAGTGAGCGCAGCTCTGGAGTATAATACAGGATAAGTAATGTAATGTATGTACACAGTGACTGTACCAGCAGAATAGTGAGCGCAGCTCTGGAGTATAATACAGGATAAGTAATGTAATGTATGTACACAGTGACTGTACCAGCAGAATAGTGAGCGCAGCTCTGGAGTATAATACAGGATAAGTAATGTAATGTATGTACACAGTGACTGTACCAGCAGAATAGTGAGCGCAGCTCTGGAGTATAATACAGGATAAGTAATGTAATGTATGTACACAGTGACTGTACCAGCAGAATAGTGAGCGCAGCTCTGGAGTATAATACAGGATAAGTAATGTAATGTATGTACACAGTGACTGTACCAGCAGAATAGTGAGCGCAGCTCTGGAGTATAATACAGGATAAGTAATATAATGTATGTATACAGTGACTGTACCAGCAGAATAGTGAGCGCAGCTCTGGAGTATAATACAGGATAAGTAATGTATGTACACAGTGACTGTACCAGCAGAATAGTGAGCGCAGCTCTGGAGTATAATACAGGATAAGTAATGTAATGTATGTACACAGTGACTGTACCAGCAGAATAGTGAGCGCAGCTCTGGAGTATAATACAGGATAAGTAATGTAATGTATGTACACAGTGACTGTACCAGCAGAATAGTGACCGCAGCTCTGGAGTATAATACAGGATAAGTAATGTAATGTATGTACACAGTGACTGTACCAGCAGAATAGTGACCGCAGCTCTGGAGTATAATACAGGATAAGTAATGTAATGTATGTACACAGCGACTGCACCAGCAGAATAGTGAGCGCAGCTCTGGAGTATAATACAGGATACGTAATGTAATGTATGTTTTCAGTGACTGCACCAGCAGAATAGTGAGCGCAGCTCTGGAGTATAATACAGGATAAGTAATGTAATGTATGTACACAGTGACTGTACCAGCAGAATAGTGACCGCAGCTCTGGAGTATAATACAGGATAAGTAATGTAATGTATGTACACAGTGACTGTACCAGCAGAATAGTGAACGCAGCTCTGGAGTATAATACAGGATAAGTAATGTAATGTATGTACACAGTGACTGCACCAGCAGAATAGTGAGCGCAGCTCTGGAGTATAATACAGGATAAGTAATGTAATGTATGTACACAGTGACTGCACCAGCAGAATAGTGAGCGCAGCTCTGGAGTATAATACAGGATAAGTAATGTAATGTATGTACACAGTGACTGCACCAGCAGAATAGTGAGCGCAGCTCTGGAGTATAATACAGGATAAGTAATGTAATGTATGTACACAGCGACTGCACCAGCAGAATAGTGAGCGCAGCTCTGGAGTATAATACAGGATACGTAATGTAATGTATGTACTCAGTGACTGCACCAGCAGAATAGTGAGCGCAGCTCTGGAGTATAATACAGGATAAGTAATGTAATGTATGTACACAGCGACTGCACCAGCAGAATAGTGAGCGCAGCTCTGGAGTATAATACAGGATAAGTAATGTAATGTATGTACACAGTGACTGCACCAGCAGAATAGTGAGCGCAGCTCTGGAGTATAATACAGGATAAGTAATGTAATGTATGTACACAGTGACTGCACCAGCAGAATAGTGAGCGCAGCTCTGGAGTATAATACAGGATACGTAATGTAATGTATGTATTCAGTGACTGCACCAGCAGAATAGTGAGCGCAGCTCTGGAGTATAATACAGGATAAGTAATGTAATGTATGTACACAGCGACTGTACCAGCAGAATAGTGAGCGCAGCTCTGGGGTATAATACAGGATAAGTAATGTCATGTATGTACACAGTGACTGCACCAGCAGAATAGTGAGCGCAGCTCTGGAGTATAATACAGGATAAGTAATGTAATGTATGTACACAGTGACTGTACCAGCAGAATAGTGACCGCAGCTCTGGAGTATAATACAGGATAAGTAATGTAATGTATGTACACAGTGACTGTACCAGCAGAATAGTGACCGCAGCTCTGGAGTATAATACAGGATAAGTAATGTAATGTATGTACACAGTGACTGTACCAGCAGAATAGTGACCGCAGCTCTGGAGTATAATACAGGATAAGTAATGTAATGTATGTACACAGCGACTGCACCAGCAGAATAGTGAGCGCAGCTCTGGAGTATAATACAGGATACGTAATGTAATGTATGTTTTCAGTGACTGCACCAGCAGAATAGTGAGCGCAGCTCTGGAGTATAATACAGGATAAGTAATGTAATGTATGTACACAGCGACTGTACCAGCAGAATAGTGAGCGCAGCTCTGGAGTATAATACAGGATAAGTAATGTAATGTATGTACACAGCGACTGTACCAGCAGAATAGTGAGCGCAGCTCTGGAGTATAATACAGGATAAGTAATGTAATGTATGTACACAGCGACTGTACCAGCAGAATAGTGAGCTCAGCTCTGGAGTATAATACAGGATAAGTAATGTAATGTATGTACACAGCGACTGTACCAGCAGAATAGTGAGCGCAGCTCTGGAGTATAATACAGGATACGTAATGTAATGTATGTACACAGCGACTGTACCAGCAGAATAGTGAGCGCAGCTCTGGAGTATAATACAGGATACGTAATGTAATGTATGTACACAGCGACTGTACCAGCAGAATAGTGAGCGCAGCTCTGGAGTATAATACAGGATAAGTAATGTAATGTATGTACACAGTGACTGTACCAGCAGAATAGTGAGCGCAGCTCTGGAGTATAATACAGGATAAGTAATGTAATGTATGTACACAGTGACTGTACCAGCAGAATAGTGAGCGCAGCTCTGGAGTATAATACAGGATAAGTAATGTAATGTATGTACACAGTGACTGTACCAGCAGAATAGTGAGCGCAGCTCCGGAGTATAATACAGGATAAGTAATGTAATGTATGTACACAGTCCCTGTACCAGCAGAATAGTGAGCGCAGCTCTGGAGTATAATACAGGATATGTAATGTAATGTATGTACACAGTGACTGTACCAGCAGAATAGTGAGCGCAGCTCTGGGGTATAATACAGGATAAGTAATGTAATGTATGTACACAGTGACTGTACCAGCAGAATAGTGAGCGCAGCTCTAGAGGATAGTACAGGATGTAAATTAGTTGATCGGTTTATATATCTGAAAAAATAAAACCATCTTCAGTGGGCGCAGCAAAAAATGTAAATCCAAACTTCCCAATTTATATGCGTAGTGTGATAGTAATATTGGGGGGTGGTAAATGTCATCACTGCTAGGGGAGGGGAGACAAGTAACCACATTATGTCTTTCCCGTGTACCCCCCACCCCAGTGGACATCTTCCTCCTGGTTTCTTGTAATCTTCACTTTCCATCGATCGCAGCCTCTTAGAAGACCGCGCTCCTTCCTTCACCATTGTGGCCCCTTCTTTGTGCAGTTTCTCCTCCGCCTTGTCCCATTGGAGTTCACCATCTATTTCCTACACTCCGAGGTCTCCATTACATGAACATCCATCAACATGCTGAGTGCAGGGGAGGGGGCTTGAAATGTCTGGAGGAAACTGAAGAGAAGAAGTAGAGACCACCCCAGGAGCAGGCAGACCCCCGGGGTTACAAGCTCCACCACAACCTGAGTCATGGTGATACACAATAAGGAGCCTGCTATAAGACAAGCCAAGTGCAGGTAGTCAAGGTGAAGAAGTCTCCACCATGGGAACTATTCATCTGTACTGGGATACAGCAGAGGGGCTTGGCCTCACCCCCTGCTGATACATACCTGTTGTCCCGCCATGTCTACCAGAGAAGATGCTTCCTAGAAAGTCAGCAGAATGTTTCCGTCTTGGACCAGCTCTAGGAAACCACTTAACAACATCTGGGGAGGAAAGGAAGATGCTTTATATGTGAAATGACCATCCCCTGAGCCGTGTCTACTCCCAGCTCCAGCCCCTTGCCACCCCTTACTCAGTGCTTGGCATCTGGTTTCCATCTCTTTGCACACCCCCTCCCCATACCTTTCTCATCTTGTTTGAAGATGTTAGAGGAAACCTTTACTGCTTGTTTTTCTGCACCACAAACCATGGAGGAGGAGGAGGAGGAGGATGTGAGTCCAGACCTGTCGCTGAATGTAATGAATGTAGCTTCTGTACATTCTTCTAAAAAAACATATCATTTGTGAAGGAGAATCTCCTGAGGAACAGCAGAAGACATTGTTAGAGCAAACTCGGGGGCGCTTAGGGTGGATGTAATAAATTCATACCTATCCCTGGTGCTCCATTGTCCTATTCTAGTCCCCTTTCCCTCTGGTGCTGGGACCCGCCGTACCAAAAACAGAGAGGCTCCCACATGACTGTTTCGACCATTCAGTGGTCATCACTGGTTCCTTAGTGGCCCCAGCCGTCAGGTGACCTTCTCCACTTTTGTTGCAGTGAGTCCCAGAACAGAGGGAGAGGAACCAGGAATGGTCAATGGAGCGTCGTGGATAGGCGAGTATGACTATTATGTTTGGTTTACCCCCGAACTGACCAGTTCTGAGTCTTCTCAAAATCGTGGACCCCCCTTTTATCCACCCATAGTCCTATCTGTAGTCTATGGGGAGACCTGTCAGTAAGTGTTTCATTTCTATGCAGCGCCTCTACATGTAAACTGAAGCATTACACAGTGTGCATCGACGTCAGTAGTCTATGTGAGCAATGGATCATACCGGGTGCGACATCAGTGGGGTGCCACAGGGGTCAGTATTGTAGGGTCACAGTCACCAGTGGGGTGCCACAGGGTCAGTATTGGAGGGGTCACCAGTGAGGTGCCACAAAAGTCAGGATTGAAGGAGTCACTGTCACCAGTGGGATACCACAGGGGTCAGTATTGGAGGGTCACAGTCACCAATGGGGTGCCACGGAGTCAGTATTGGAGGGTCACAGTCACCAGTGGGGTGCCACGGGGTCAGTATTGGAGGGGTCACCAGTGAGGTGCCAGAAAAGTCAGGATTGAAGGAGTCACTGTCACCAGTGGGATACCACAGGGGTCAGTATTGGAGAGGTCACCAGTTGGTTGCAACAGGGGTCAGTATTGGAGGGGTCACAGTTACCAAAGAGGTGCCACAGGGGTCAGTATTGGAGGGATTATAGTTACCAATAGGATGCTACAGGGTTCAGTAGTAGAGGGATTATACTTACCAGTGAGGTGCCACAGGCATCAGTATTGAAGGGTTTCGCAGTCACCAATGGAGTGCCACAGGATCAATATTGGAGGGTCATAATTACCAGTAGGGAGCAAGGGATCAATATTGTAGAGGTAACTGGTACCATCAAGATACTATTGGGGTCAATACTGTGGGAGTAACTTTTACCATCAGGGTACCACAGGTTTGTTTTGGAGGGGTCATATTTACCATCAGGGTACCACAGTGGTCAGTGTTCTTTATAATTGGGTGATCATTCAACAGTCCATCATACCTTCTATGTAAGAAGATAACCTGACCACAATAAGGACATCATGGCTGGTTATCCGACCACAATAAGGACATCATGGCTGGTTATAAGAAGGACACTACATGTATGAGAAGATAACCCGACCACAATAAGGACATCATGGCTGGTTATCAGGAGGACACTACATGTATGAGAAGATAACCCGACCACAATAAGGACATCATGGCTGGTTATAAGAAGGACACTACATGTATGAGAAGATAACCCGACCACAATAAGGACATCATGGCTGGTTATCAGGAGAGGACACTACATGTATGAGAAGATAACCTGACCACAATAAGGACATCATGGCTGGTTATCAGGAGGACACTACATGTATGAGAAGACAACCTGACCACAATAAGGACATCATGGCTGGTTATCAGGAGGGGACACTACATGTATGAGAAGATAACCTGACCACAATAAGGACATCATGGCTGGTTATCAGGAGGACACTACATGTATGAGAAGATAACCTGACCACAATAAGGACATCATGGCTGGTTATCAGGAGAGGACACTACATGTATGAGAAGATAACCCGACCACAATAAGGACATCATGGCTGGTTATCAGGAGGACACTACATGTATGAGAAGATAACCTGACCACAATAAGGACATCATGGCTGGTTATCAGGAGGGGACACTACATGTATGAGAAGATAACCTGACCACAATAAGGACATCATGGCTGGTTATCAGGAGAGGACACTACATGTATGAGAAGATAACCTGACCACAATAAGGACATCATGGCTGGTTATCAGGAGAGGACACTACATGTATGAGAAGATAACCCGACCACAATAAGGACATCATGGCTGGTTATCAGGAGGACACTACATGTATGAGAAGATAACCTGACCACAATAAGGACATCATGGCTGGTTATCAGGAGGACACTACATGTATGAGAAGATAACCAGCCATGATGTCCTTCTTCTGGTGGGTTCTTCTCGTACAGTCACCTCTAAGATAATTAGACAAAAACCATAAGACTATATAAACTGTTAATGATATTTGTTAGTTCTCTCCACGTGTACATTCAGTTCTGGTCGGGGTTCCTCCTCTATAACGGGAAGTTTTTCCTTTTCTTATCTCCACTGGTTAATGATTTACATGGAGAATTTACTGCTGGGCCGTGGTCAGATTATACCGCTTATATCCCAGTAATAAAACTCACACGAGGTGTGAATATGGATTGTGCAGGCGTGCAGCTTCCTCCCATCTTATCCCCATATCTCTAAGATAGTGACAGTCCATATACATATAATATTATTAGAGTACATATAGATTACATATACTACTGCCACATACTACTACGTATAATATTACTACATACAGCTATATAGTATAATAGGGGTAAGGGGCGGCTTATTAGTAGATCGGACCCTTGGATCTTGCGGGGTCACAGTAGTAACTTTGGGTTGTTATATAGACGCAATCTACTTTGGTCTCTCTATAGGGGTAATAATGGCTGTTACTATATCCTACCTGCGGTATAACCACAAACCCCTATTACGGGACTACTGATGGTGGATCCCAGAATATCCGGAATCTCCGCCCCCGTGCACTCTCCTTCTGACCATTTTGGTTACATCATTGTTCCTCACCTCATTTTATAGGTTTCGATTTGCATTTCTATTTTCTCCCTTTCTCACTGCGCAGCACTTACTCCTGCCTAAAACATTTGCACAGCTATATGACAGTTGCATTCCTCCAGTTTATAGCACTATTGCCTCAGGATATGATGGGTTTGGCGGCATTACTCATTCTGTAACCTTGTAGTCTTGTAGATAAGACAGTTGTCAGGTCAGGAGTCTGTAGTTGTCGTGGCCCGGCCGTGGCTGATGGGGCAGATCTGCAGGCCATAGATAGGGACATCTGGGGCTCCTGCCTTTGTGACCCCACCGAGGGGGTCTGAGGAGTCAAGACCAGTGGCCCAGGCCATTGAAGATCAGTAGGGATTGGCACTTCGATGTGATTTCTGACAAGTCTGTCAAATTATAAGAGATGTTTTGGAGACACTCGTGAGACTCCCCGAAACCTGCAGAAAACCCAATGTTATATACAATATTAGGGAGTCCTGAGGGGCGGGGGCAGAGACCCTTCAGTAAGGACCCTTCTCTATTAGCTGGAAGAGCCTACAAGGACTGTCAGTCAGGGTTGAGGGTCCCATTGAGAGCTGTCTGCAATGCTTCATTTCACCTGCGGGGGCGCTGCAGGGAAACAGAAAGCTACCTGGTGTCCTCATGTGTCCTAATGTGAGCTGATTCCTAGCAAGAAACAGTGATCCTCTTATATTAGGGGAGGCCTCCTAGCAGTGATCCTCTTATATTAGGGGAGGCCTCCTAGCAGTGATCCTCTTACATTAGGGGAGGCCTCCTAGCAGTGATCCTCTTATATTAGGGGAGGCCTCCTAGCAGTGATCCTCTTATATTAGGGGCGACCTCCTAGCAGTGATCCTCTTATATTAGGGGAGGCCTCCTAGCAGTGATCCTCTTATATTAGGGGAGGTCTCCTAGCAGTGATCCTCTTATATTAGGGGCAGCCTCCTAGCAGTGATCCTCTTATATTAGGGGTGACCTCCTAGCAGTGATCCTCTTATATTAGGGGCGTCCTCCTAGCAGTGATCCTCTTATATTAGGGGCGTCCTCCTAGCAGTGATCCTCTTATATTAGGGGTGGCCTCCTAGCAGTGATCCTCTTATATTAGGGGAGGTCTCCTAGCAGTGATCCTCTTATATTAGGGGAGGTCTCCTAGCAGTGATCCTCTTATATTAGGGGAGGCCTCCTAGCAGTGATCCTCTTATATTAGGCGTGACCTCCTAGCAGTGATCCTCTTATATTAGGGGCGGCCTCCTAGCAGTGATCCTCTTATATTAGGGGCGTCCTCCTAGCAGTGATCCTCTTATATTAGGGGCGGCCTCCTAGCAGTGATCCTCTAATATTAGGGGTGTCCTCCTAGCAGTGATCCTCTTATATTAGGGGCGACCTCCTAGCCACAGTGACCCTCTTATATTAGGGGTGACCTCCTAGCAGTGATCCTCTTATATTAGGGGTGTCCTCCTAGCAGTGATCCTCTTATATTAGGGGAGGCCTCCTAGCAGTGATCCTCTTATATTAGGGGCGTCCTCCTAGCAGTGATCCTCTTATATTAGGGGAGGCCTCCTAGCAGTGATCCTCTTATATTAGGGGTGACCTCCTAGCAGTGATCCTCTTATATTAGGGGCGACCTCCTAGCAGTGATCCTCTTATATTAGGGGCGACCTCCTAGCCACAGTGACCCTCTTATATTAGGGGTGACCTCCTAGCAGTGATCCTCTTATATTAGGGGTGTCCTCCTAGCAGTGATCCTCTTATATTAGGGGAGGCCTCCTAGCAGTGATCCTCTTATATTAGGGGCGTCCTCCTAGCAGTGATCCTCTTATATTAGGGGAGGCCTCCTAGCAGTGATCCTCTTATATTAGGGGCGGCCTCCTAGCAGTGATCCTCTTATATTAGGGGCGGCCTCCTAGCAGTGATCCTCTTATATTAGGGGTGACCTCCTAGCAGTGATTCTCTTATATTAGGGGCGGCCTCCTAGCAGTGATCCTCTTATATTAGGGGCGTCCTCCTAGCAGTGATCCTCTTATATTAGGGGCGGCCTCCTAGCAGTGATCCTCTTATATTAGGGGAGGCCTCCTAGCAGTGATCCTCTTATATTAGGGGCGGCCTCCTAGCAGTGATCCTCTTATATTAGGGGCAGCCTCCTAGCAGTGACCCTCTTATATTAGGGGAGGCCTCCTAGCAGTGATCCTCTTATATTAGGCGTGACCTCCTAGCAGTGATCCTCTTATATTAGGGGAGGCCTCCTAGCAGTGATCCTCTTATATTAGGGGCGGCCTCCTAGCAGTGATCCTCTTATATTAGAGGCGGCCTCCTAGCAGTGATCCTCTTATATTAGGGGCGGCCTCCTAGCAGTGATCCTTTTATATTAGGGGCGACCTCCTAGCAGTGATCCTCTTATATTAGGGGCGACCTCCTAGCAGTGATCCTCTTATATTAGGGTCGGCCTCCTAGCAGTGATCCTCTTATATTAGGGGCGACCTCCTAGCAGTGATCCTCTTATATTAGGGGCGACCTCCTAGCAGTGATCCTCTTATATTAGGGTCGACCTCCTAGCAGTGATCCTCTTATATTAGGGGCGACCTCCTAGCAGTGATCCTCTTATATTAGGGGTGTCCTCCTAGCAGTGATCCTCTTATATTAGGGGCGACCTCCTAGCAGTGATCCTCTTATATTAGGGGCGACCTCCTAGCAGTGATCCTCTTATATTAGGGTCGACCTCCTAGCAGTGATCCTCTTATATTAGGGGCGACCTCCTAGCAGTGATCCTCTTATATTAGGGGTGACCTCCTAGCAGTGATCCTCTTATATTAGGGGAGGCCTCCTAGCAGTGATCCTCTTATATTAGGGGTGTCCTCCTAGCAGTGATCCTCTTATATTAGGGGTGACCTCCTAGCAGTGATCCTCTTATATTAGGGGTGACCTCCTAGCAGTGATCCTCTTATATTAGGGGTGACCTCCTAGCAGTGATCCTCTTATATTAGGGGTGTCCTCCTAGCAGTGATCCTCTTATATTAGGGGCGTCCTCCTAGCAGTGATCCTCTTATATTAGGGGTGGCCTCCTAGCAGTGATCCTCTTATATTAGGGGAGGCCTCCTAGCAGTGATCCTCTTATATTAGGGGCGTCCTCCTAGCAGTGATCCTCTTATATTAGGGGCGGCCTCCTAGCAGTGATTCTCTTATATTAGGGGCGACCTCCTAGCAGTGATCCTCTTATATTAGGGGCGACCTCCTAGCAGTGATCCTCTTATATTAGGGGCGGCCTCCTAGCAGTGATCCTCTTATATTAGGGGAGGCCTCCTAGCAGTGATCCTCTTATATTAGGGGCGTCCTCCTAGCAGTGATCCTCTTATATTAGGGGCGACCTCCTAGCAGTGATCCTCTTATATTAGGGGCGACCTCCTAGCAGTGATCCTCTTATATTAGGGGCGACCTCCTAGCAGTGATCCTCTTATATTAGGGGAGGCCTCCTAGCAGTGATCCTCTTATATTAGGGGCGACCTCCTAGCAGTGATCCTCTTATATTAGGGGTGACCTCCTAGCCACAGTGACCCTCTTATATTAGGGGCGACCTCCTAGCAGTGATCCTCTTATATTAGGGGAGGCCTCCTAGCAGTGATCCTCTTATATTAGGGGTGACCTCCTAGCAGTGATCCTCTTATATTAGGGGTGACCTCCTAGCAGTGATCCTCTTATATTAGGGGCGGCCTCCTAGCAGTGATCCTCTTATATTAGGGGTGACCTCCTAGCAGTGATCCTCTTATATTAGGGGAGGCCTTCTAGCAGTGATCCTCTTATATTAGGGGAGGCCTCCTAGCAGTGATCCTCTTATATTAGGGGCGACCTCCTAGCAGTGATCCTCTTATATTAGGGGCGGCCTCCTAGCAGTGATCCTCTTATATTAGGGGCGTCCTCCTAGCAGTGATCCTCTTATATTAGGGGCGACCTCCTAGCAGTGATCCTCTTATATTAGGGGCGTCCTCCTAGCAGTGATCCTCTTATATTAGGGGAGGCCTCCTAGCAGTGATCCTCTTATATTAGGGGTGACCTCCTAGCAGTGATCCTCTTATATTAGGGGTGACCTCCTAGCAGTGATCCTCTTATATTAGGGGTGACCTCCTAGCAGTGATCCTCTTATATTAGGGGTGTCCTCCTAGCAGTGATCCTCTTATATTAGGGGTGGCCTCCTAGCAGTGATCCTCTTATATTAGGGGCGACCTCCTAGCAGTGATCCTCTTATATTAGGGGCGGCCTCCTAGCAGTGATCCTTTTATATTAGGGGCGACCTCCTAGCAGTGATCCTCTTATATTAGGGGTGACCTCCTAGCAGTGATCCTCTTATATTAGGGGAGGCCTCCTAGCAGTGATCCTCTTATATTAGGGGCGACCTCCTAGCAGTGATCCTCTTATATTAGGGGCGACCTCCTAGCAGTGATCCTCTTATATTAGGGGAGGCCTCCTAGCAGTGATCCTCTTATATTAGGGGCGGCCTCCTAGCAGTGATCCTCTTATATTAGGGGTGACCTCCTAGCAGTGACCCTCTTATATTAGAGGCGACCTCCTAGCAGTGATCCTCTTATATTAGGGGTGACCTCCTAGCAGTGATCCTCTTATATTAGGGGTGACCTCCTAGCAGTGATCCTCTTATATTAGGGGAGGCCTCCTAGCAGTGATCCTCTTATATTAGGGGCGGCCTCCTAGCAGTGATCCTCTTATATTAGGGGTGTCCTCCTAGCAGTGATCCTCTTATATTAGGGGTGACCTCCTAGCAGTGATCCTCTTATATTAGGGGCGACCTCCTAGCCACAGTGATCCTCTTATATTAGGGGCGACCTCCTAGCAGTGATCCTCTTATATTAGGGGAGGCCTCCTAGCAGTGATCCTCTTATATTAGGGGTGACCTCCTAGCAGTGATCCTCTTATATTAGGGGAGGCCTCCTAGCAGTGATCCTCTTATATTAGGGGCGGCCTCCTAGCAGTGATCCTCTTATATTAGGGGAGGCCTCCTAGCAGTGATCCTCTTATATTAGGGGTGTCCTCCTAGCAGTGATCCTCTTATATTAGGGGAGGCCTCCTAGCAGTGATCCTCTTATATTAGGGGCGGCCTCCTAGCAGTGATCCTCTTATATTAGGGGTGACCTCCTAGCAGTGATCCTCTTATATTAGGGGCGGCCTCCTAGCAGTGATCCTCTTATATTAGGGGCGGCCTCCTAGCAGTGATCCTCTTATATTAGGGGCGGCCTCCTAGCAGTGACCCTCTTATATTAGGGGCGACCTCCTAGCCACAGTGATCCCCTATACCAGTCCCGGCCACAGTGATCCCCTATACTAGTCCCGGCCACAGTGATCCCCTATATCAGTCTCGGTTACAGTGATCCCCTATATCAGTCCCGGTGACAGTGATCCCCTATACTAGTCCCGGCCACAGTGATCCCCTATATCAGTCCCGGGCATAGTGATCCCCTATACTAGTGCCGGCCACAGTGATCCCCTATATCAGTCCCGGGCATAGTGATCCCCTATACTAGTCCCGGCCACAGTGATCCCCTATATCAGTCCCGGTGATAGTGATCCCCTATATCAGTCCCGGTGACAGTGATCCCCTATATCAGTCCCGGTGACAGTGATCCCCTATATCAGTCCCGGTGACAGTGATCCCCTATATCAGTCCCGGTGACAGTGATCCCCTATATCAGTCCCGGTGATAGTGATCCCCTATATCAGTCCCGGTGACAGTGATCCCCTATAACAGTCCCGGTGACAGTGATCCCCTATATCAGTCCCGGTGACAGTGATCCCCTATATCAGTCCCGGTGACAGTGATCCCCTATATCAGTCCCGGTGACAGTGATCCCCTATATCAGTCCCGGTGATAGTGATCCCCTATATCAGTCCCTATGACAGTGATCCCCTATATCAGTCCCGGTGACAGTGATCCCCTATATCAGTCCCGGTGACAGTGATCCCCTATATCAGTCCCGGTGACAGTGATCCCCTATATCAGTCCCGGTGACAGTGATCCCCTATATCAGTCCCGGTGACAGTGATCCCCTATATCAGTCCCGGTGATAGTGATCCCCTATATCAGTCCCTATGACAGTGATCCCCTATATCAGTCCCGGTGACAGTGATCCCCTATATCAGTCCCGGTGACAGTGATCCCCTATATCAGTCCCGGTGACAGTGATCCCCTATATCAGTCCCGGTGACAGTGATCCCCTATATCAGTCCCGGTGACAGTGATCCCCTATACGGGTGCCAGTTATGGTGACCTCTTGTACTGTTAGTGACGGCTGCTGACTGACATCTGCCATGTGTAGGGCTGACTTAAAGGGGGGCTCTAATAATAAACCTTCATCATGTCTCTCAGCTCTGCTCTATTCTCACAGTCGGTGCACCGACCCCGCCGCAGCCATCGCAGTGTGACTGGTCGTCTCCATTCATTGCCAGTAGGTGTTATAGAGCAGCGGGGACTGAGGAGGGGTCTCACTACAAGCTCTATGGGTGCAGACTGTGGAATACACCCCCAATTAACCATGTCCTGGCCATATGGAGCTCATTTCCTTACAGGCCACATGGTTCTACTTAAAATATCTGCACTACACAGTCTGTGATCAGACATTCCTGGCTCGGGGTAGAGGAGGGCCCCATATATAATATATACATACAGACCACCTATAGACTGACCGACCCCGCACTGCAAACTGCTATTCTCTTAATAGTGACCCTCAGGTCAGTCCCAGCCCCTGTAGGGTTAATGATGGCCACTCCCACCATGATAACAGCACATCAGGGTAGTGCTGGTATACGGTATATACTCTCACCAGTATATGATATGTATTCTATATACAATCCTATAATGTCCTATAGCTGACCACTAGAGGGCGACATTGCTAACCCCAGTATATCAGGATAGTGCTGGTATACGGTATATACTCTCACCACTATGTGATATGTATTCTATATACAATCCTATATTGTCCTATAGCTGACCACTAGAGGGCGACCTTGCTAACCCCAGTATATCAGGGTAGTGCTGGTATACGGTATATACTCTCACCACTATGTGATATGTATTCTATATACAATCCTATATTGTCCTATAGCTGACCACTAGAGGGCGACCTTGCTAACCCCAGTATATCAGGGTAGTGCTGGTATACGGTATATACTCCTCCTCTGTAACAGATCGCAGGTCTCACCACTATATGATATTTATTCTGTTTTATTATAATCATATATTATACTGTGAAAATACATAAAGATGTCACAAACATAGCAAAAATACATTTATTAACCTCAGTCACATGACAGGAGAGCTGCGTACTGCAACGAGTGGGGCTCCGCTGTCAGACTACACGTCCCAGCATGCCCTGACAGCCTGTATACATAGGTTATATGGAGAGATCAGCCAATCTATAGGGGCACACTGGAGGTCATGTATGGATGAAGGGGTCAGAGGTCACTCTGCTCAGCTCCAGGGGTCTTGCAGCGTCCTATTGAGTGAGATAAAACAGTCCATAGGTGCAGTAGTCGAGGTCCCTGCGGCCAGGTTAGGTCCTTTGCTTCAGCTCACGAGCCATCTGACAGAGGGTGCAGTATCCGCAGAACGTCAGACACACACAGTCGTTGCAGATACTTCCCTGGAACACAAAATGAGAAGGTGGTTAGAGAGGGAAATGGCCCCCACATGACGCAGAGACGTCTGGTATTACTGGTCAGTGAATGGGGATGAGCTGCAATACCACAGACAGCCTGTGGGCAGGGGTGGCGCTATTTCTGGAGTAAGGGAACCATCATTCTGCACAGCCCCTTGTTCCATCAGAAGTATACATGTGTCTAGTATTCCAGTCCTCTTCATAGAGGTTAATGGGCCGGCAGTACCACGTACAACCTGAGGCAGGTGTGGCGCTATTTCTGGAGGAAAGCCTCAATATTTCTCTAGTTCTCTATAACCCTTATAAACAGATGTCACCAGTAATGCGATATCCAAAGCTGATCTTCTCTGATAGCTCTTCTACTGTTCTTCTACCATGTTGGGGTCTTGTGGCCGACCCGAGGAGACTCCGGGGCTCTGACATAGTAATCGGATTCTTAGATCCAGCAAAAGGAGAACCCCCTGGAGGAGACTCGAGGACCGCTCTTGGCCACAAGGGTCAGATAATCCACATCCCACGTGTGCACCCCCTGGAGGTCCCATGAGATCACACAGATATGGCACCCTCTTAGGACAGACTTACCGGGATGTGATATCTTTCTCTAATACCGGTCCTCATGGCGAGCATAGTGCCGGGAAGCATCGGCAGGCAGCAGCACTCCCCGAAATCTGAGGCCACTCTACAGGCCAGAATACAAGGTACAAATGTACCACAAAGACCTAGGAGAAGACACAACACATATAAATACATACACATAGAAGCTATATGGTCATGTCATGGGTCTGTAGAAGCTCTGTCCTCACATGATCACGTTATGGTCCTGCAGAAGCTATATGGCCAGGTCATAGAACTCTAGAAGATCTGTCCTCACATGGAAGATATATGGTCATGTTATGTTCTTGTAGAAGCTCTAGGGTCATGTTATGGTCTTCTAGAAGGTCTAGGGTCATGTTATGGTCTTCTAGAAGGTCTATACTCTTACATTTAATCTCTGTGTCTACGCTATGGTTTATTAGTGTGGTCATGTTATGGTCTTGCAGAAGGTCTACAGTCACATTTTGGTCACATTTACGCTCTGCGCCTACACTTTCGTCTACTAGATCCAGTCTTTCTCCATCTACGACATGTTTTTGCTGCTCATGTGGACACCTTCACCCATGTTTGTATACTGCTCTACCACGTCAGCAGTCTGCTGGCCATGTCAGTGTTATCTTAGTGGTGTCAGTGACTTTATATAACTTTGTAGTGAAGGATTCAGGGTAACGTTACTACATCTGTATCACCAGATCGGAGACTTTTTTGACAACCCCCGTTCCCTGTGAAGACTTACAGATGCCCATGTCTTCGCAGCAGTCCATGACGTCAGAGCTCCACTGGCTGGAGCTGGTGGTATATCCCTGCATGGCCTGGGGCTGAGAGGCGACTGGGTAAGACATTGTGATCTGTAAGAGAAGAAGACGTGGCCATATTGTGAGCAGCCGCTAATCTGGGCAATTACTAGGTACAGTACAAGCTCCGATCCCAGGAGAGCGACACGGGCTTGTTACCAGGAAGAGGTGAGAAGACTGTTATCAGTGCCAGGCCCTAAGGAGGTCGGAGCCATGGCTGGGGGTGGGCAGGGGGCTTCATATAATCCTTCTGTCACATCTGCAAGCCGCCATACAATCCTCTAATAATGATATCCCACCCCCATACCCCCTGGGACCCAAATGGTCACAAACAATTAGGGATACACATTGTTTATCGTCGTCGTCGTCAGAGTTTCTCTAGTCCACAGTTGTAACAGGACGTTTCAGGGTTCCCCTTTAATGCCCACACCCCTTATAGATGTGCTAGTAGTATATAAGCTCCCCATGTATTGCCCCTCTACTCCCCCTCATCTGCCCTTGCCTCTAGGGGTGCACTTTGGGGTTTCATGGTTCCATTGCAGACCGCCCCTCTTCTTACTAGCCCGGGGGTCGATACATCCTCTAGTTATATAACCATAAAGAGTGCAATCTGTCTCCGATACTGCGGTACGCGCAGGGCGCGGCGCCACGGACTGTTTGCCTTCCCATCAGCAGGTGGCGGTCAGGAGGGGAGTCAATAGAAATGGAGGTGAAGCCAAATATAATCCTTATCCAAAGTCGTGTCCACGTGGAGTTAACCCCTTCCAGGCACACACTAAGACGGCTGCAGTGTCATGGACTTGTCTCAGGTAAAGGCGTGTTCACACATTGCAGACAATCTGTTCTATACATGTGAATGGGGCTGTGTGAGGAGCTGGTGAGAGGATCTCTGCAAAGTAACAGAGACAAGGAATCTGCCCCATGTGATTATACTCCGATAAAGGGGAACCCTGCAGGAGCCACTCTCTGTAAGACTCTGGTCACACCCTATTACTGGACAGAAGCCACAGCGCTCTGCTGGAGCCATCGTACAACACATCCAGGGACATTACATTATACTATACGTCCCTGCGCCCTGGGAGATTCTATATCTTATAGGGCGCTCCCCCTCACAGGCCGCCATGTTGGCTGCAGAAATCTGCTTTTTTTCTCCAAACAATAATTCACATTTCTTGCTTTGTATTTAGACCAGGTCTGAACTATAACCGCGACTCAAGATCCCCGAACTGCCCTGCTACTCCTTCCCCAAGGAATCGCGGCACGTTGCGACTCTGAGGATGCTGCAACTGCTGGTCGCAACAAGACGTCCGATCTCTATTACACTTCTTCTACAGAACCTTCTCTCTGTCCTATAAATCTGCAGCCGCTCCAAGCAGTATACACTTTGCAAAGATCCTCTAAGAATGCTGAATAGATAGAATAGTAACAGGAGAGAGCCCTGCGCTGGGCCCAGGAGCTGACACTTACCTGTGGAGCTGGCTCAGGTGAGGATGCTGTGTGAACAGTGACTGAATAGGTGCAGCTATTTATACAGGTTCTGGGAGGACAAGGGTTGGTGGTTGTGACACTCCCCCGCTGACTACCTCTTCTTTTTGTCCCCCTTCCTGTCAATCTTCTGCCGCACCCTTCTTCCTTCCTCCATCCTCCTCGGCTTATCTTCTCGCTGACCCTTCCTCTCGGAGGTTTCTTGGTGATACCCGGTAATTCTGACATCACATAGAACTCGATTTTCTAGTTTGTAAGTCAGATGAGGACAGAATGGAAATTCTGTTTCCAAATGTTCACACCCGCTTACATAGAGAGAGCTACATTGTATATACTGGGAGACACAGACTGCCACCCCAAATTGTGAAGGGGTCACCTGTGGTGGTGGGCTTCATAGAAGATGGCAATGTGTATGGTATATGGTGGAGATGCAAATCTGCTCTGGGTAAGAGGGCGCTCTTCTCATAGATCTCTAGTCTTCTAGGTGGAGATCTTCATATAAGACAGTATGTATGATATATGATGGAACTAGAAATCTACTCTTTATAAGGAGGCGCTCTTCTCATAGCCCTCTGGTCTTCTGGGGGTTGATCCTCTTAGAATATGGACAGTATGGAACTAGAAATCTCCTCTGTATAAGTGGGCGCTCTTCTCATAGACCTCTATGATCTTCTAGGGGTGGTCTTCTACTTGGAGATCTTCATAGAAGACGGACAGTATGTATGATATATGGTGGAACTAGAAATCTTCTCTGGGTAAGGGGGCACTCTTCTCTTAGACCCCTGGTCTTCTAGGTGGAGATCTTCATATAAGATGGACAGTATGTATGACATATGGTGGAACTAGAAATCTGCTGTAGACAAGGGGGCTATATTCTTATGGAGGTGGTCTTCTAGTAGGTGGTCTTCACAGGAGGTGGACAGTATATAGGATATAGGGTGAAACAGAAATTGAGAATGGCAGGGGGTAAAGTTGTGGTGAGGGGCCCTCTATTTGTGGCCCCCATGTTCCTGCAGACAGATATAGGAGCCTGGAGGTCCAGAGTTGTCCTCCACTGCCACACCTGGTGGAAAGTCTTCACTATCTGGTGAGTTTATTGCATGGAAACAGAATCTATGGCCCAGAGAGGAGATGTTTCTGGGTAAACACGAAGACCATTTTTTTAATCTCTTACAGTCCCTTCAAAAACCAGGAGGACTTGATGGAGTTTTGCCCCCGGACTGTCGGAGGGGCCGCTGTCGTTCCACCATGACCTTCATTCATCTCCTTCAGTTTTCCGTTCATTGAGACATTGAAGTTTCTGGATTGTCATCTCCTTCAGTGACCTGATCATGACTTCTTGAGTTTTCCTGGTTTCCTGTAAGTTTAGAAAGTTGCTGCACCTGTTTTACTATAGGGGTAGAGAAGACACAACAATGACCATGAACGGATCAGGGTCCTGTCACTTGTACAGACACGTTTCTGGTGAGGAATGTCCATTACCATTGCGGCCAAGCTCGCTGACTTGTACTTACACATCACAGCAATTCTTATTTTGGGGTAAACACCTATCTTACATCGCAGAGGAGTGGCCAGGGCATCAAACCAGCAACTTATCCTTCACCATCATCACTATACAGAACAACCACGTAGACACCTAGAGCTGTGCAGAAGTACAACCATGTACAATGATAGACACCTACAGAGCTGTGCAAAAGTACAACCGTGTACAATGACTGCCTGGTGTAGACACCTATAGTACTGTGCAGAAGTACAACCGAGTACAATGACTGCCTGGTGTAGACACCTACAGTACTGTGCAAAAGTACAACCGTGTACAATGACTGCCTGGTGTATACACCTACAGTACTGTGCAAAAGTACAACCATGTACAATGATAGACACCTACAGAGCTGTGCAAAAGTACAACTGTGTACAATGACTGCCTGGTGTAGACACCTATAGTACTGTGCAGAAGTACAACCGAGTACAATGATAGACACCTACAGAGCTGTGCAAAAGTACAACCGTGTACAATGACTGCCTGGTGTAGACACCTATAGTACTGTGCAGAAGTACAACCGAGTACAATGACTGCCTGGTGTAGACACCTACAGAGCTGTGCAAAAGTACAACCGTGTACAATGACTGCCTGGTGTAGACACCTACAGTACTGGGCAGAAGTACAACCGAGTACAATGACTGCCTGGTGTAGACACCTACAGAGCTGTGCAAAAGTACAACCGTGTACAATGACTGCCTGGTGTATACACCTACAGTACTGTGCAAAAGTACAACCATGTACAATGATAGACACCTACAGAGCTGTGCAAAAGTACAACTGTGTACAATGACTGCCTGGTGTAGACACCTATAGTACTGTGCAGAAGTACAACCGAGTACAATGACTGCCTGGTGTAGACACCTACAGTACTGTGCAAAAGTACAACCGTGTACAATGACTGCCTGGTGTATACACCTACAGTACTGTGCAAAAGTACAACCGTGTACAATGACTGCCTGGTGTATACACCTACAGTACTGTGCAAAAGTACAACCATGTACAATGATAGACACCTACAGAGCTGTGCAAAAGTACAACTGTGTACAATGACTGCCTGGTGTAGACACCTATAGTACTGTGCAGAAGTACAACCGAGTACAATGATAGACACCTACAGAGCTGTGCAAAAGTACAACCGTGTACAATGACTGCCTGGTGTAGACACCTATAGTACTGTGCAGAAGTACAACCGAGTACAATGACTGCCTGGTGTAGACACCTACAGAGCTGTGCAAAAGTACAACCGTGTACAATGACTGCCTGGTGTAGACACCTACAGTACTGGGCAGAAGTACAACCGAGTACAATGACTGCCTGGTGTAGACACCTACAGTACTGTGCAAAAGTACAACCGTGTACAATGACTGCCTGGTGTATACACCTACAGTACTGTGCAAAAGTACAACCATGTACAATGATAGACACCTACAGAGCTGTGCAAAAGTACAACTGTGTACAATGACTGCCTGGTGTAGACACCTATAGTACTGTGCAGAAGTACAACCGAGTACAATGACTGCCTGGTGTAGACACCTATAGTACTGTGCAGAAGTACAACCGAGTACAATGATAGACACCTACAGAGCTGTGCAAAAGTACAACCGTGTACAATGACTGCCTGGTGTATACACCTACAGTACTGTGCAGAAGTACAACCGAGTACAATGACTGCCTGGTGTAGACACCTACAGCACTGGGCAGAAGTACAACCGAGTACAATGACTGCCTGGTGTAGACACCTACAGAGCTGTGCAAAAGTACAACCGAGTACAATGACTGCCTGGTGTAGACACCTACAGTACTGGGCAGAAGTACAACCGTGTACAATGACTGCCTGGTGTAGACACCTACAGCACTGGGCAGAAGTACAACCGTGTACAATGACTGCCTGGTGTAGACACCTACAGAGCTGTGCAGAAGTACAACCGTGTACAATGACTGCCTGGTGTAGACACCTACAGTACTGGGCAGAAGTACAACCGAGTACAATGGCTACCAGGTGTAGACACCTACAGTACTGGGCAGAAGTACAACCGAGTACAATGACTGCCTGTGTAGACACCTACAGAGCTGTGCAAAAGTACAACCGTGTACAATGACTGCCTGGTGTAGACACCTACAGCACTGGGCAGAAGTACAACCGTGTACAATGACTGCCTGGTGTAGACACCTACAGCACTGGGCAGAAGTACAACCGTGTACAATGACTGCCTGGTGTAGACACCTACAGTACTGGGCAGAAGTACAACCGTGTACAATGACTGTGGAAAAATATGGCATGCACTCAGCCCCTTAATAATAAGACAGTTTTCTGTGGTGCCAAAAAAAGAAAAAACATGTTCACCTACAGTTTATGTATTTTACGGTGTTCGCCTGAAGAGTCCTCCTGGATGCACAGGAAAAAGGGCTCCCTCCGGCTGGAGCCGTGGCAATTGCAGCAGAAGAGAAAGAGGATCCAGCACCCAGAACTCTTGCACACGGGAGTAGGGTTAAAACTTCGCTTTTATTTTTCACATTAAAAATTCGGACATCTCACAATAATGTGGTCCATATGCAGAGGTGGTACTGTTTAATGCCGACGCGTTTCAGTGCCGTGGCACCTTAGTCATGGCATACTGACAACTGTTCTGTGAGGACTTTATATACTAAAAAGATTTACATACATATGTACAAAGGGTTAAAAAACAGAGAAGTACTTCCCTACTGCATTACAGCGGAAGTGGTCACCATTCAAAGTGGGGAAAATAGTAAGATACAAAAAAACAAAAAAGAAGAGGAGTAAAAAATTGCATAGTGTGATCACTTATATTTTCTTACTTTACTCCCTTTCTTTCTCTCTCTAGGATACAGGTATTATGTGAAAAAATCTATGATTGACGTAGACATGTATCATACGTACGAACAGAAGAACGATGTAATGACTGCCTGGTGTAGACACCTACAGTACTGGGCAGAAGTACAACCGAGTACAATGACTGCCTGGTGTAGACACCTACAGAGCTGTGCAGAAGGCTACAACCATGTACAATGGCTGCCTGGTGTAGACACCTACAGTACTGTGCAGAAGTACAACCGAGTACAATGACTGCCTGGTGTAGACACCTACAGTACTGGGCAGAAGTACAACCGAGTACAATGGCTACCAGGTGTAGACACCTACAGTACTGGGCAGAAGTACAACCGAGTACAATGAGTGCCTGGTGTAGACACCTACAGTACTGTGCAGAAGTACAACCGAGTACAATGACTGCCTGGTGTAGACCCCTACAGTACTGTGCAGAAGTACAACCGAGTACAATGGCTACCAGGTATAGACACCTACAGTACTGGGCAGAAGTACAACCGAGTACAATGACTGCCTGGTGTAGACACCTACAGTACTGGGCAGAAGTACAACCGAGTACAATGGCTGCCTGGTGTAGACACCTACAGAGCTGTGCAGAAGTACAACCGAGTACAATGACTGCCTGGTGTAGACACCTACAGAGCTGTGCAGAAGTACAACCATGTACAATGGCTGCCTGGTGTAGACACCTACAGTACTGTGCAGAAGTACAACCGTGTACAATGGCTGCCTGGTGTAGACACCTACAGTACTGTGCAGAAGTACAACCGAGTACAATGACTGCCTGGTGTAGACACCTACAGTACTGTGCAGAAGTACAACCGTGTACAATGACTGCCTGGTGTAGACACATACAGTACTGTGCAGAAGTACAACCATGTACAATGACTGCCTGGTGTAGACACCTACAGAGCTGTGCAGAAGTACAACCGTGTACAATGGCTGCCTGGTGTAGACACCTACAGTACTGGGCAGAAGTACAACCATATATAATGGCTGCCTGGTGTAGACACCTACAGAGCTGTGCAGAAGTACAACCGAGAACAATGACTGCCTGGTGTAGACACCTACAGAGCTGTGCAGAAGTACAACCATGTACAATGACTGCCTGGTGTAGACACCTACAGAGCTGTGCAGAAGTACAACCGTGTACAATGACTGCCTGGTGTAGACACCTACAGAGCTGTGCAGAAGTACAACCGTGTACAATGACTGCCTGGTGTAGACACCTACAGAGCTGTGCAGAAGTACAACCGAGAACAATGACTGCCTGGTGTAGACACCTACAGAGCTGTGCAGAAGTACAACCGAGAACAATGACTGCCTGGTGTAGACACCTACAGAGCTGTGCAGAAGTACAACCATGTACAATGGCTGCCTGGTGTAGACACCTACAGTACTGTGCAGAAGTACAACCGTGTACAATGACTGCCTGGTGTAGACACCTACAGAGCTGTGCAGAAGTACAACCGTGTACAATGGCTGCCTGGTGTAGACACCTACAGAGCTGTGCAGAAGACTACAATGGCACTTGTCTGGTTAGTTCTTCCTCTTATGTGAATTATAACTGAACCCTATGGCAGCTTCTGGCATAGAATTTGGTTTCTGGTGCAGGGGTTGGGCTTAGATTCATCACATGGTTTACGAGACGTGTCTCCTAGTGATTCTGGCTGGTCACCAGCGTATGAGGCTCAGCTATTAATAAGTTCCTCTATTGTCCGCTCCGTAGCTTGCGTGTATAGAAGACTATAGAATGGGTTTGGTGTAGTTGCGTCTGTTCTCCTGGCGTACATGTTCTGTTGTCACGTGTGCGCGTTGCTAGATACTAACCAATCCTCCTATTCAGTAACCTGGTAAGAATTGTCGCCTTGTCCTAGTGGAGTTGTTGGTCATTGATCCGTCTGTTGTGGCCGTTGTGTTCCTTGGTTACATATGTAACCGCATGTATTGCCCATTGTATGTAGAAACCTCCATGGTGCCACCATGTTAGATGTAAGTGTAGGTGTGTACGAAGGTGTGTACATGTAGGTGTGTACGTATGACTACGACTATCGCCGCGGCCATTGTCTGACAGTTGACACAAATCTTACAGAATTATTTCCACAAAGACGAATGCTTGCCTGGGATTGTTTCGGCCAGCTACAGTTTCTGAGGCTTGTGAAGACAATGTCCATTGGTTGTCAGATCAGATAACAGCCTTCTCCAGGAATGTCGGGAGTCCTATTACTAATGGCTTATTTTTTTAAAGCGCACCTTGAAATAACATTACCATCTTGCTTTTACCTTTTTTGGAATATTTTTGAATGTTTTTTTTTTTTTTTAATAGTAAAGTTGTGTCCAAGAACTTGGAAGAGTCAATCTGGTTTGTGTATAGCACCGATTATAAGGTGTTGTATGATACTATGGTGGAAGGTAACCCCGTAGGGTCCTGGCTCGATACAACAAGCCGGTCCTCATGGGCCAGATATCCAGATAATCACTTACAAAGGTGGAGCAAACAAGAGCTAAGTCCTGCTGACCCTGGTGCTGGTGTCCGGAGACTCGAGTCCTGACATGTGGCAGCCCTCTGCCTTCACAACCAATGGGTGCCCCATCGATGGGGCATTTACTCAGACATCAGGGCAGCCCTTGCCCCATGCTCACTGCATGCTCGTAGACTTGCAGGGTGCGGGATCACTGGACTCTTCACTACTAGAGCTAGTTACAGTTACTGTCAGCAGCTTTATCAAACACAACGACTTCACTGACCGTGTCCAATTCGCAGAGGCCCTCAGAAACACAGCAGGAACCCTAGCACCGATCTCCGGGAAGGAGCAGGAAAAACTCTGAATATAATGAGGTTCCTGACCCAGTAGGACAGCTTCTTCTTCGCAGACCATATCACGTTCATCGGTCACATGGCCCAAGTAAGTGGTCTGAGCTGTGATACCAAGCACAACCACTATACAATGTATGGCGCTGTACTTGGTACAGAGACTACAACCCTCACCCGTACATTGCGGCATCCTCAGACAGGTGATCGGCTTGGGGCCTGGGTGTCAGACATCTGACAATCTTTATTTGATGACCTATTATAAGAATAGGCCATCAATGAATAGATCCCAGAGAATCCCTTTTAGTCACGAGTAACACCACTATGGAAGGGGACGGCTCCACCACCTTACGGACCACAAGGGTTTGTTATTTGTCCTGTTTGGGTCTCCTACACATGAGTGGAGCCTGGTCTGTCCGGTTGGAGGAGTAGTCGTCTCCTGGTCACCTCTGCTCTCCTACTCTGACTCCCATCACTGTATGGTGTAAGAGTTTGTGCACTTGGCTCCCAATCTCCATGGATGTGACAATTCTGTAAGCTTTCCTCCAGAGCCGCCATCGATCTGATGTCAGGAAGGTTTGTAAGACGTTGTGTAGAGCCTTCTAGATACAGGTGAGACACATGGAAAGCGGCTTTGTCTATGGCCGGCTGAGACCTCCCATAACTGGGAACATCTCGCTCTTGTTGTGAAGTCGGAGCCATAATAAAGATACCAACTTCGGCTTGGAAATGCAAAGATTCATGATTGTTAATGATATTCTGTAATTATTACTATAATGAATGAGATTGATACATATTTACTACCCTACGTCTGTCTGACCACGGCTGCCAATGATGGGGGAGTCACAGTCTAGGATGGGCTGCAGAACAATACAGAGTTGGACTCATTGCTTTGGCGTTCCGACTCCTCAGTCTTGGTTCACCCCACGCACAGGCTCAGGAATGGATTTGGGGAGGTTTGTCCTATTTCTAGTTATGTCTATGTTACAGCCTTACTTAGGTGCTTGTGGGTTATTGGGGTGTTTCGGCCCCACCACCGTCCACCTGGATATGTGAGGATACTACATCTATGGGACCACCAGTCATTGCAGTTACAGAGCAGAGGCCATGATGGTTTCGAGTTTTGAGGCAATGTTGTTTCTGTGGCTGATGATAGGATGTGATGAGGACGTGCCGTGTAGCCATATTTACCTTTACGTACCTATAGATATGCGCTGTTATTATAGTTGTGGTTGTGATTCTTTGCCTGGCTGTTTAGCAATCTAGTCCTGTTCTTATATCAGTGTGAGATAGACCATGGTACATCCCCAGGATAGTCCTGTTCTTATATCTCCAGAATAGTCCTGTTCTTATATCTCCAGGATAGTCCTGTTCTTAAATCACGAGGATAGTCCTGTTCTTATATCACCAGGATAGTCCTGTTCTTATATCTCCAGGATAGTCCTGTTCTTATATCACCAGGATAGTCCTGTTCTTATATCACAAGGATAGTCCTGTTCTTATATCACCAGGATAGTCCTGTTCTTATATCTCCAGGATAGTCCTGTTCTTATATCTCCAGAATAGTCCTGTTCTTATATCTCCAGGATAGTCCTGTTCTTATATCTCCAGAATAGTCCTGTTCTTATATCTCCAGGATAGTCCTGTTCTTATATCTCCAGAATAGTCCTGTTCTTATATCTCCAGGATAGTCCTGTTCTTATATCTCCAGAATAGTCCTGTTCTTATATCTCCAGGATAGTCCTGTTCTTATATCTCCAGAATAGTCCTGTTCTTATATCTCCAGGATAGTCCTGTTCTTATATCTCCAGAATAGTCCTGTTCTTATATCTCCAGGATAGTCCTGTTCTTATATCTCCAGAATAGTCCTGTTCTTATATCTCCAGGATAGTCCTGTTCTTATATCTCCAGAATAGTCCTGTTCTTATATCTCCAGGATAGTCCTGTTCTTATATCTCCAGAATAGTCCTGTTCTTATATCTCCAGAATAGTCCTGTTCTTATATCAGTGTGAAATAGACCATGGTACATCCCCAGGGTAGTCCTGTTCTTATATCTCCAGAATAGTCCTGTTCTGATATCACGAGGATAGTCCTGTTCTTATATCACGAGGATAGTCCTGTTCTTATATCACGAGGATAGTCCTGTTCTTATATCTCCAGATTAGTCCTGTTCTTATATCTCCAGGATAGTCCTGTTCTTATATCACGAGGATAGTCCTGTACTTATATCACCAGGATAGTCCTGTTCTTATATCACAAGGATAGTCCTGTTCTTATATCTCCAGGATAGTCCTGTTCTTATATCACGAGGATAGTCCTGTTCTTATATCTCCAGGATATTCCTGTTCTTATATCATGAGGATAGTCCTGTTCTTATATCACGAGGATAGTCCTGTTCTTATATCACGAGGATAGTCCTGTTCTTATATCACGAGGATAGTCCTGTTCTTATATCACGAGGATAGTCCAGTTCTTATATCACGAGGACAGTCCTGTTCTTATATCACAAGGATAGTCCTGTTCTTATATCACAAGAATAGTCCTGTTCTTATATCATGAGGATAGTCCTGTTCTTATATCACAAGGATAGTCCTGTTCTTATATCACGAGGATAATCCTGTTCTTATATCACAAGCATAGTCCTGTTCTTATATCACGAGGATAGTCCTGTTTTTATATCACGAGGATAGTCCTGTTCTTATATCACGAGGATAGTCCTGTTCTTATATCACGAGGATAGTCCTGTTCTTATATCACGAGGATAGTCCTGTTCTTATATCTCCAGGATAGTCCTGTTCTTATATCACGAGGATAGTCCTGTTCTTATATCACAAGGATAGTCCTGTTCTTATATCACGAGGATAGTCCTGTTCTTATATCACGAGGATAGTCCTGTTCTTATATCACGAGGATAGTCCTGTTTTTATATCACGAGGATAGTCCTGTTCTTATATCTCCAGGATAGTCCTGTTCTTATATCATGAGGATAGTCCTGTTCTTATATCACAAGGATAGTCCTGTTCTTATATCACGAGGATAATCCTGTTCTTATATCACAAGCATAGTCATGTTCTTATATCACAAGCATAGTCCTGTTCTTATATCACGAGGATAGTCCTTTTCTTAGATCACAAGGATAGTCCTGTTCTTATATCACGAGGATAGTCCTGTTCTTATATCTCCAGGATAGTCCTGTTCTTATATCACGAGGATAGTCCTGTTCTTATATCACGAGGATAGTCCTGTACTTATATCACCAGGATAGTCCTGTTCTTATATCACGAGGATAGTCCTGTTCTTATATCACGAGGATAGTCCTGTTCTTATATCACAAGGATAGTCCTGTTCTTATATCTCCAGGATAGTCCTGTTCTTATATCTCCAGGATAGTCCTGTTCTTATATCACGAGGATAGTCCTGTTCTTATATCACGAGGATAGTCCTGTTCTTATATCACAAGGATAGTCCTGTTCTTATATGACTGTGACATAGACCATAGTGCACCACTAACAGGACCTCTGCACTGTATATCTGCAGGGTCTCCCTTTATATAACAATGTCTGACCTAATGATGACATACCTGTGGCTAGTGACTTGTAGATTAGGGCTATACACCATGACTATGATAACGGCAGAGGTGGCCACACTTACAGGACTGTATGTCTGCAGGGTATACCCACATACTTACATAGTAGGAAAAGATTGGTCCATTATAGTCAGAGGATGTGAGAGGCATAGCTGAGGGGGAGAGGTGTGACAGCCAGGAATGCTATACATCTCCATAGGTATCTGTGGTATCCGTGGTATGGCCAGGTAGGGGCCTACCTTCCTATATAGCTGTGACCGGCTCCCACGTGACTCTTCTATAGAGTTATAGCTCTTACACTGGAGACCCATCCCATATAGTGTCTATTCCAGAACCAGGGCCAGAACTTATCAATGTTATACAGAAAAGAGCCAAAAATATCCTGGAAGTGATAGCCGGTAAGTCTGACCTCAGAGACGGCTAAGATATCCAGAGGGGACCTTTCATATCCTTGAGCACCTGCGGTTTTATGTTGGCTTTCCCAATATGTGCCCTGGGGCAAGAGATCCCGGTGCCGTTACCGATATCTCTTCACTGTACGAAGGGCGTTCCTGACAGTCTAGCTGGGCTGTGAGGACCGCCCCCCTCACAGTCTAGCTGGGCTGTGAGGACCGCCCCCCTGACAGTCTAGCTGGGCTGTGAGGACCGCCCCCCTGACAGTTTAGCTGGGCTGTGAGGACCGCCCCCCTGACAGTCTAGCTGGGCTGTGAGGACCGCCCCCCTGACAGTCTAGCTGGGCTGTGAGGACCGCCCCCCTCACAGTCTAGCTGGGCTGTGAGGACCGCCCCCCTGACAGTCTAGCTGGGCTGTGAGGACCGCCCCCCTGACAGTCTAGCTGGGCTGTGAGGACCGCCCCCCTGACAGTCTAGCTGGGCTGTGAGGACCGCCCCCCTGACAGTCTAGCTGGGCTGTGAGGATCGCCCCCCTGACAGTCTAGCTGGGCTGTGAGGACCGCCCCCTGACAGTCTAGCTGGGATGTGAGGACCGCCCCCTGACAGTCTAGCTGGGCTGTGAGGACCGCCCCCTTACAGTCTAGCTGGCATGTGAAGACCACCCCCCTGACAGTCTAGCTGGGATGTGAAGACCGCCCCCCTGTTCTACAAGAACATAGAAACCACACACAAGCGCTTAGCACTGCCAAACAACATGAACAAGAAGAGCAGGTGTAGGGGGCGGCCAAACCACTGAGCTACCCCTGCCCTCTGCTAGTACCAGGAGCATTACTGCAAAGATCTGCTGTATAGAAGGATTTACCTCCTGTATATAAGTATGTACCTCCTGTATACAAGGAAATACCTCCTGTATATAAGAGTATTTCTACTGTATATGAGAATTTACCTCTGTCTGTAAGAATATACTATATCCTTATATACAGCAGGCATATCCTTATATACAGCAGACATATCCTTATATACAGCAGGCATATTCTTATATACGGCAGGCATATCCTTATATACAGCAGGCATATTCTTATATACAGCAGGCATATCCTTATGTACAGCAGGCATATCCTTATATACAGCAGGCATATCCTTATATACAGCAGGCATATCCTTATATACTGCAGGCATATTCTTATATACGGCAGGCATATCCTTATATACAGCAGGCATATCCTTATATACAGCAGGCATATCCTTATATACTGCAGGCATATTCTTATATACGGCAGGCATATCCTTATATACAGCAGGCATATCCTTATATACAGCAGGCATATTCTTATATACAGCAGGCATATCCTTATATACAGCAGGCATATTCTTATATACAGCAGGCATATCCTTATATACAGCAGGCATATCCTTATATACAGCAGGCATATCCTTATATACAGCAGGCATATCCTTATATACTGCAGGCATATTCTTATATACGGCAGGCATATCCTTATATACGGCAGGCATATCCTTATATACGGCAGGCATATCCTTATATACGGCAGACATATCCTTATATACAGCAGGCATATTCTTATATACAGCAGGCATATCCTTATATACGGCAGGCATATCCTTATATACGGCAGGCATATTCTTATATACGGCAAGCATATCCTTATATACGGCAGGCATATCCTTATATACAGCAGGCATATTCTTATATACAGCAGGCATATCCTTATATACAGCAGGCATATCCTTATATACAGCAGGCATATCCTTATATACTGCAGGCATATCCTTATATACGGCAGGCATATCCTTATATACGGCAGGCATATCCTTATATACGGCAGGCATATCCTTATATACTGCAGGCATATTCTTATATACGGCAGGCATATCCTTATATACAGCAGGCATATCCTTATATACAGCAGGCATATCCTTATATACAGCAGGCATATCCTTATATACAGCAGGCATATTCTTATATACAGCAGGTATATCTTTATACACAGTAGGTATATCCTGTATATACAGGAAGTATATACTGTGCTATTCCTGCATTGTCTGTGATCTATGGGCTCAGCCACTCCCATTATATTGTAGGTCAGTTCCTGTAAGTGCTGAGCTGTGCTCCGGGGTGTGACCTAATAATGACGTATCACAGCCAGTGACTGATACCTAGGGGCTATACACCTGACACGCGCTCTGTACTCTATGGCTGCAGGTCTATACTTACATACTGCGGCTGAAAAAAATAAATAAATAGGATAATTAAATTGAGGAAGACGTGAGAGACATTGTTGAGTCGGAGAGGTGTGACCGCTGGAATTCTGTACATCTCCATAGTATTCTACTTCAGGTCTTACTGCCTGTTAATACTTACCCACTGATCCCCAATAATCCGCTGACGCCGGGGATTTTCTCTCTTGCCCCCATCATTCCTGAGTTACAAGTGCAAGTAGTTTTGGTGCCTGATGTGATATTTTATCTCTGTACTGTCAGGCAGGTGGGCGGTGTCAGGCAGGGGGGCGTGACTTAAAGCACCAATCAGAGGCAGCCTATCCCCTACCCAGCCCCCACCAGCGGCCTATCCCCTGCAAAGCACCCACCAGCGGCCTATCCCCTGATCATCACTCACCATAATTAAACGGTTTATAGTGTACTAGCATCTGCCTGCGACTTCGTCTGTAGGCTGGTGTTGGCGCTGAGCCGCTTATATTTAGCCAATTGCAGTTGTTGATGATCCACCTGCTCCCGCGTCTCGGCTCTGCTACATCACTGCATATGTACAGCATACTAAGTTGTATGTACATCTCTACATATGGAGAGCGTACTCAGCTGTGCTACAGCACTGCCTAAGCTCTGCTACATCTGGACATTTGGATTATAGGGGTGTTCTTATGTCAGTATCTGAGCAGCTTCTGTGTTGGAAACGGCTGAACGGATGTTGCAGAAATTTGCCACAGTTCGATCAGCCTGCTCCCGCGTCTCGGCTCTGCTACATCGCTGAATATGTATAGGATACCCAGCTGTATGTACATGTTTGCATATGGAGAGTCTATAGAGGTGTGCTACAGCGCTGCCTAAAATCTGCTACATCGGGCAATTGTGATTACAGGGGTTTGGTTATGTGACTCTCTGAGCAGCTTCTATGTTACAAAGGGCTGAACGGATGTTGCTGAAATGTGCAAAAGTTCTCCCCCCTACCCCATCAGAGGCAGAACAACACATTCCCTGTAGTACACACTAAAACTCTACACCCGATATACTCCTCTTGCCCACACACAGCCTGCATGTTCTGTAGTCTCCTGATCTTCTATGAGACTCCATTTTCTTCAGTTTTCACACTGTCCAGCTTCATCCTATATAGCTCCGCCCACAAAATAGCATGTAGCTCCGCCCACTGCCTAGCATGATCCTATCCTAGAATGGCTCAAGGACCTGTGATGACGTCATCACGGGTCCTTTAGTGTTGTGTGAACCTAAATGCCTTCACTGCGGTCGTGTAGTGATTTACCGGAATAAAAAGTAGCCTATGTTCTAATCGGGGTTCCTATCTATGTATGTGGCAGATTTCATGCAAATCCGTTCAGCTGTTTTTGCGTGATTGAGGAACAAACATCCAAACCCACAGTAGGATAGGATAGGATAGGATAGGATAGGATAGTAGGATTATGTGACTGTTGGCAGATATAATTTCGGAGGGACGTCACAAAACATTTTTCTGAAGCCACAATTTTTGTAGTTTGATCAGTTCCCTCAGTGACTCTGCACCGTCCTGAGCTGTAGTAGTTGCGTGCCGCCCGTTACCCCTCTGTATTATGAGTTGGTGGGGTCCAGGACACTCGTCCTATTTTGGGCGGTGATACTTTACGGCTTATGAGGACAAGTGGTATTACCTATAATTGTGGCGGCTCCTCCTGGTCTATGTGGGTGGTATCTCCCCATCGGATAGTCCATCAGTCTATAGGACCCCCATTACTGATTTATTAGATTTCGGAGGTCTCCGTCGATGTCTCTCCGGGCTCATTGTTCCTTATTGCACATACCTGTGAGATATAAGGCTGATGTATGTCATGGTGGAGCCGAGGGCCATTGCTGATCCTCTACATGTCGTTGCGTCGCCATTTCCTGACACTTCGCTGCCAGACGTTGCGAGGACATTCCTTCCTTTCCCGGGAAGATTGTCAGAGTATTGAGGAAGACCAATATGGAGCAATATGTGTATGGCCGCCCCATAGGGAGGTGAGATCGGTCACTGCACACAAGGCCTCGGCCCTCTCCGGGGGCAGCAGATTATCCGATTTATCGCTGGATACATTAACCCTTGTGTAACTCGGAGTCAAGGTTTATATTTGGTTTAATGAAAAGGAGTATTGTGTCCAAACTTTCTCATTCTCTTCCCCCTTCTTGTTCCTACAGAATACGGTGACATAAGGCGGGTCGGGCAGGTCTCGTGTCAGGGCATCTCTCACCGTAGTGTGAACACCAACCTGTGCAGGCGTCAGGAGTGACCCACGTGCTCCACCGGCTCACCTGGCCTTACTGACTGCCTCCAAGGCTCCTCTAAGACAAACCACTTCCCCCTCACACCTCAGGCTGTCTCCTTCCCCTACAGAACATGGGAGTGACCCTTAAATAGGGAACCATCACCTGCCCCGTATAACTGGGGTAACACCTCGCTGAACAGGCACCCTATATTTCATGTAGAAATTTCCGGTACGCCTCAGATTATACGGGCACCCCAAATTATAACATCAGTCACTCATGGCAGCTACTACAGAACTGGGGTGTAATGCTTTGTGTCCGCCAGTGGTGGCGCTGCAGGGAAAATGAACACTGGTGGTCAGATTATCCTACAGATTACAGCGGATCACTGGGATGATTTTTGGGGTGCATTTCTTCTTGAGGGGTATAACTGGATATATTGGTGGCCCCTAGAGGTCCTACATGTCATACACTGGCGGTGATGGCGACTCTGGGGATCGTGTGCTGAGTGTTCCCGAGCAGGCATTGACTTCCCAGCATCACATAATGGTGCACGCCACTGTCATGTGCTGCAGGTTTGTTCCTTTGTGTCATTTCGGATGCATTGTTCTGGTTTATGACTCTGCTTTGCATATCTGTCCAGATCCACCGGCCCTGAGGAAGTGCAATGTGACTAATAAGGTTTACACAGCTCCTATATCCACCGATCGGGAGGCGCCCGTGTAGCCCGCACATTACAGGGAAATCCTCCATGCACCCCGGTGTAATGCCCTGTGTGATACCTTGGTATATACCTAGTATAGTGTGGAAATAACCATATACTGCTGAATAGCAAGCATGAGCCACAGATGCACCGTAATATATAGTATAGACAATGCCAAGGGAAATCCCATATACAGTCACATGTAACAGCCCTGTACACACACAGGAGAGTCAGTGCTGTATATAGGAAGAGTTGTGGCCGTCTCAGCTGTCATCCATCACAGGGGCCCCTATAGCAGGAGTAGCTGATGGGCGACACACAGCACCATGGGGCTCACTAATGCACCCCAGCAGAAGGGTCGCCTCAGGAAAAAGAGCAAATTGGGGTAAGTTCACACGGGGTATTTTGGTCAGGATTTTGAGGCCGTATCCGAAATCAATGGGAGCCGCTCAGGTCTTTTTTCCAGGAGTCTTTTCTTCCGTCTCCCAGAAAAACAAAGCGACATGTTCATTGTCCAGGCCGATTCGCCTAATCCGGAGCAGAGTCTGTGATTGGATGCTTGCACTGCACCGGCATTCAGTCGTGGCTACCTGTTCTTTGGCCCGGAACAAAAAACCCTGCATGAACCCGGCCTAAGGGAGTGTTATACCGAGAGGCCACTAAGGGAAGGGGCCAGTAATAGAGCACTGTACTATCTGTATGTATATATATATATATATATATATATATATATATATATATATATATATATACAGTACCATTGAGGGGCCGTTTCTGTTGTTTCATTGTGTTGATCCAGAAGAAGGAGAAATAAATCCTTATTAGACAGATTCCTGCTTGTCCTCTCATTCACCCTTGTATATCCAGAGCTCACACTCCTGCCGCTCCCTCCTAATGTCACACCTTATATTGCAAATGTCAGCTACACCCTGAGCTATCTGTTGGGATTTATCCAATATGGCGTCACTCACATATCACCTTGTACAGGTAAAGGAAATATATCCACGTATCTAATAAATACCACGTATCTTATATTATGTCATACTTATAGAGATTGCAAGTAATGTTATTATAGGAAGTGAAGGATAGTACAGTGTCATAAGATATCTCATAGTGTATGACACTGTCAGGGCTCCTAGGACTATATATATCTATAATACATAGTGTATGACACTGTCAGGACTCCTAGGACTATATATATCTTTAATACATAGTGTATGACACTGTCAGGACTCCTAGGACTATATATATCTACAATGCATAGTGTATGACACTGTCAGGGCTCCTAGGACTATATATATATCTATAATACATAGTGTATGACACTGTCAGGGCTCCTAGGACTATATATATCTATAATACATAGTGTATGACACTGTCAGGGCTCCTAGGACTATATATATCTATAATACATAGTGTATGACACTGTCAGGGCTCCTAGGACTATATATATCTATAATACATAGTGTATGACACTGTCAGGGCTCCTAGGACTATATATATCTATAATACATAGTGTATGACACTGTCAGGGCTCCAAGGGCTATATATATCTATAATACATAGTGTATGACACTGTCAGGGCTCCTAGGACTATATATATCTATAATACATAGTGTATGACACTGTCAGGACTCCTAGGACTATATATATATCTATAATACATAGTGTATGACACTGTCAGGGCTCCTAGGACTATATATATCTATAATACATAGTGTATGACACTGTCAGGGCTCCTAGAACTATATATATCTATATATAATACATAGTGTATGACACTGTCAGGGCTCCTAGGTCTATATATATCTATAATACATAGTGTATGACACTGTCAGGGCTCCTAGAACTATATATATCTATAATCCATAGTGTATGACACTGTCAGGGCTCCCAGGACTATATATATCTATAATACATAGTGTATGACACTGTCAGGACTCCTAGGACTATATATATATATATCTATAATACATAGTGTATGACACTGTCAGGGCTCTTAGGAATATATATATATATATCTATAATACATAGTGTATGACACTGTCAGGGCTCCTAGGACTATATATATCTATAATACATAGTGTATGACACTGTCAGGGCTCCTAGGTCTATATATATCTATAATACATAGTGTATGACACTGTCAGGACTCCTAGAACTATATATATATCTATAATACATAGTGTATGACACTGTCAGGACTCCTAGGACTATATATATCTGTAATACATAGTGTATGACACTGTCAGGGCTCCTAGAACTATATATATCTATAATACATAGTGTATGACACTGTCAGGGCTCCTAGGACTATATATATCTATAATACATAGTGTATGACACTGTCAGGGCTCCTAGGTCTATATATATCTATAATACATAGTGTATGACACTGTCAGGACTCCTAGAACTATATATATATCTATAATACATAGTGTATGACACTGTCAGGACTCCTAGGACTATATATATCTGTAATACATAGTGTATGACACTGTCAGGGCTCCTAGAACTATATATATCTATAATACATAGTGTATGACACTGTCAGGGCTCCTAGGAATATATATATCTATAATACATAGTGTATGACACTGTCAGGGCTCCTAGAACTATATATATCTATAATACATAGTGTATGACACTGTCAGGGCTCCTAGGACTATATATATCTATAATACATAGTGTATGACACTGTCAGGGCTCCTAGGTCTATATATATCTATAATACATAGTGTATGACACTGTCAGGACTCCTAGGACTATATATATCTGTAATACATAGTGTATGACACTGTCAGGGCTCCTAGGAATATATATATATATATATATATATATATATATATATATATATATATATATATATATATATATATATATATACACTCACCGGCCACTTTATTAGGTACACCTGTCCAACTGCTCGTTAACATTTAATTTCTAATCAGCCAATCACATGGCGGCAACTCAGTGCATTTAGGCATGTAGACATGGTCAAGACAATCTCCTGCAGTTCAAACCGAGCATCAGTATGGGGAAGAAAGGTGATTTGAGTGCCTTTGAACGTGGCATGGTTGTTGGTGCCAGAAGGGCTGGTCTGAGTATTTCAGAAACTGCTGATCTACTGGGATTTTCACGCACAACCATCTCTAGGGTTTACAGAGAATGGTCCGAAAAAGAAAAAACATCCAGTGAGCGGCAGTTCTGTGGGGGGCGGAAATGCGTTGTTGATGCCAGAGGTCAGAGGAGAATGGCCAGACTGGTTCGAGCTGATAGAAAGGCAACAGTGACTCAAATAGCCACCCGTTACAACCAAGGTAGCCAGAAGAGCATCTCTGAACGCCGCACAGTACGTCCAACTTTGAGGCAGATGGGCTACAGCAGCAGAAGACCACACCGGGTGCCACTCCTTTCAGCTAAGAACAGGAAACTGAGGCTACAATTTGCACAAGCTCATCGAAATTGGACAATTGAAGATTGGAAAAACGTTGGCTGGTCTGATGAGTCTCGATTTCTGCTGCGACATTCGGATGGTAGGGTCAGAATTTGGCGTCAACAACATGAAAGCATGGATCCATCCTGCCTTCTATCAACGGTTCAGGCTGGTGGTGGTGGTGTCATGGTGTGGGGAATATTTTCTTGGCACTCTTTGGGCCCCTTGGTACCAATTGAGCATCGTTGCAACGCCAAAGCCTACCTGAGTATTGTTGCTGACCATGTCCATCCCTTTCTGACCACAATGTACCCAACATCTGATGGCTACTTTCAGCAGGATAATGCAATGCCATGTCATAAAGCTGGAATCATCTCAGACTGGTTTCTTGAACATGACAATGAGTTCACTGTACTCCAATGGCCTCCACAGTCACCAGATCTCAATCCAATAGAGGAGCATCTTTGGGATGTGGTGGAACGGGAGATTCGCATCATGGATGTGCAGCCGACAAATCTGCGACTGCAACTGTGTGATGCCATCATGTCAATATGGAGCAAAATCTCTGAGGAATGCTTCCAGCACCTTGTTGTATCTATGCCACGAAGAATTGAGGCAGTTCTGAAGGCAAAAGGGGGTCCAACCCGTTACTAGCATGGTGTACCTAATAAAGTGGCCGGTGAGTGTATATATATATATATATATATATATATATATATATAATACATAGTGTATGACACTGTCAGGGCTCCTAGGACTATATATATCTATAATACATAGTGTATGACACTGTCAGGGCTCCTAGAACTATATATATCTATAATACATAGTGTATGACACTGTCAGGGCTCCTAGGACTATATATCTACAATACATAGTGTATGACAATGTCAGGGCTCCCAGGACTATATATATCTATAATACATAGTGTATGACACTGTCAGGGGTCCTAAGACTATATATATATATATATATATATATATATATATATATATATATATATCTATAATACATAGTGTATGACACTGACAGGGCTCCTAGGACTATATATATCTATAATACATAGTGTATGACACTGTCAGGGCTCCTAGAACTATATATATATATATATATATATATATATATATATATATATATATATATATATATATATATATAATACATAGTGTATGACACTGTCAGAACCAGAGCTGCCCTCCATCCCAAGATCAGAACCAGAGCTGCCCTCCATCCCAAGATCAGAACCAGAGCTGCCCTCCATCCCAAGATCAGAACCAGAACAAACCCCAACAACCCAACCGAACAGCAGACGAGTCTTGACGAGGAGACCACCGGGTCCAGATATTGTCCTGATCACAGACTCCAATGGCAAATACCTGGACACAAATAGACTGTTCCCAGGGAAAAGAGTCACCAAAATCCGCTGTTTAACAATCGAAAAAGCAAACGCTGTCATCAACGACCCCTATTTCACCAAACCCAACCACGTCATCATACACACAGGGACAAAAAACCTTGAGGCCCAGGGCCAGCACCAACAGATAGCGGGACAGCTGACCCAGCTAGCAGAGAAAGCACAACAACAGTTCCCAGACTGTAGTATCATCCTGTCATCTCTGCTCCCACGAGGAGACATCTCTGAACACATCATCAGAGATATCAATTTAGAGCTGGCATCCAAAATCCGATCAACATCAGGTATCACCCTGGCACAACACCCCTCCATAGACAAGCGTCACCTATATGATAACAAACACCTCAACAAACAGGGAGTCAGCCTCCTGGCCAAAGAACTTAAAGACATAGTGCTCAACAGAGACCCCTGGCCCATACACCATACAACACAAAAACCTGTGGAGAAGTCACCTGTGGAGAAGTCACCTTCCAGGAGACACACCCAAACACCATACCCCCCTCAACATGCAAGACAAAGACCCATGGGGGGGGGGTTGCCTGGCTGGAAAATATCTCAAACACAACGTCTCCCCCAAAAAACTGGAAATGGGGACTACTATAAGCCAGGGCGGAAGCCACCTGTGCCATACAGAACAAGGCAGAGCACAGACATGGAGGAGATAAGAACCATGTTTAGCACCCTGTGCAACACACTGCTCCAGACTGGGATCCACAACATGGCCACCAATCAGGAACCCAGCCCGTCCTCTGCAGGACAGCTCATTACAAGGTATACCCACCAAAGATGACACCACTGACTATCAGTAGCTGGAATATCCAAGGGCTGAACGCCTCAGTCTTTGGATCCAAACCAAACGATCCAGACTTTATAGACAGACTAAAAAACATAGACATCCAAATCCTCCTAGAGACATGGACCCGGGCAGAAGATGAATCCCTAACACCCATGGGCTACAAGGAATTCTCTGTCGCTGCCCGGAAAAGCAAGACTACCAAACTAGGCCGCCACTCAGGAGGCATACTAATATGGTTCAAGGAGGAGCTTAAAGAACATGTGAAAGCCATCAAACGCGGTGACAACCACATGTGGATAAAAATAAGCAACTCCATCCTCAACGGCCAACACGACATTTATCTCTGTGCAGTATACATCCCCCCATCTGAGTCCACCTACCACAACCCAGACATCTATGAGGTCCTACAAAGGGAATCTGCCCAGTTCCAGTCCCAAGGCAGAGTACTAATATGCGGAGACCTAAACGCCAGGACTGGAACAGAGATAGACTACCTGTCCTCTGATGGAAACCTGCACATCCCGGTAGGCGAAGTCCACAACCTGGAGTCTACACAGAGAAGAAGAAATACCTATGACATAGTTGTCAACAAGAGCGGGAGACAGCTGCTGAACCTGTGCCGGAGTCTGGGACTGTACATAATGAACGGGCGTACCAGAGGGGACACTCAGGGACGCTTCACACTAAACTCCCATGTGGGCAACAGCGTGGTGGACTATGTCATCACAGACGCAGACCGGTCAGACATAGATGCTCTCATAGTCACCCCTGAGACACACCTGTCAGACCACAACCAGATCCTGCTGTACATGAGATCCACTGACAAGCCACTCACACAGCAGCCCCACCAGATCGGTCTCTACAACCTGCCACCATTCTTTAAATGGGCCAGTCACCGAGCCACCGAATACACCAATGCGGCTAACCGACCCGAAATCAAGGAACTGCTCACAAACTTCTATATGAGTTCCTACCAGCCAGACCAACAAGGGGTCACCCGAGCAGTGAAGGACTTCAGTAACATCCTGTACACCACGGCAGAACTAGCAGGCCTGAAACCGACAAAGCCCAAGAGACCGACTAACAAACAGTCTCACAAATGGTTTGACAGCGACTGCAAGGCTCTACGCCGTTCTCTAAGGGCAACCTCCAACCAGAAACACAGAGACCCCAACAACAGAGAGTCGAGGGAAGCCTACAACAAATTATGCAAGCAATACAAGGGCACCTTCAGAGAGAAGAAACAGAGATACCTCTCCCACAAAATACAGCAACTAGAGGACTCCCTCCAGGACAGCTCATTCTGGGAGACCTGGCACCACATGGGCACAAAGCCCAAGAAAAACTCTCTCCACATCCAAAATGGCAATATCTGGCTCAACTACTTCAGAGGTCTCTACAAAAACATCCCAGAAGAAGAACTAACTCCAGAACAGCAACAGATAATCACCAAACTGAGGGACATGGAAAAAGTCATCAAAGACTTCCAGAACCCTCTGGACTCGCCAATCACCATAAAAGATATACAGGAAAGAATTGTCCTGCTGAAAGGCAAAAAGGCCAGTGGCCCTGACGGCATCCTACCAGAGATGATCAAATACAGCTCTCCAGCAATACACGCGGCACTGGCAAAGCTATTCACCCTCGTGCTCAATGCTGGACACTTCCCCGAAGACTGGAACAAAGGCCTCATAACCCCCATCTACAAGAATGGGGACCAATATGATCCCAACAACTACAGAGGGATCTGCGTCAGCAGCACATAGCTGGGGAAACTGTTCAACAGCATCATCAATAACAGAATCCTCACCTTCCTCACACAACACGGGGTCCTCAGCAAGAGCCAAGCAGGGTTCATGCCAAACCACCGCACCACAGACCATATCTACACCCTGCACAGCCTCATCAAGACGCACGTCCACAACACCAGAAGAGGCAAGATATTCGCCTGCTTCGTGGACTTTAAGAAGGCATTTGATTCAGTATGGCACCCAGGCCTACTCCTGAAACTCTTAGAGAGTGGAATAGGAGGAAGAACGTACGACGTCATCAAGAGCTCCTACACCGGAAACCAGTGCAGTGTGAAGGTGAATGGGAAAAGGACAGCATACTTCCAACAGGCCCGAGGGGTCAGACAAGGCTGTAGCCTGAGCCCAACGCTCTTCAACATCTATATCAATGAACTGGCTACAGCCCTGGAGGCCTCATCAACCCCAGGCCTCACCCTGAACAATCGAGAGGTGAAGTTCCTGCTATACGCTGATGACCTCCTACTCCTGGCCCCCACCGAGAAAGACCTCCAAGAAAGCCTGTCAGTGCTGGAAAAATTCAGCACCACATGGGCCCTACCCATCAACCAGAAGAAGACCAAAGTCATGGTATTCCAGAAGAAGGGCCACAATAAAGCCTCCACCACCCCACAATTCACACTGAACGGCTCCACACTGGAGAAAACCAACAGCTACACCTACCTGGGGCTGGAGCTCAGCCAATCAGGAAGCTTCAAAGCAGCAATAGAAACCCTGAAAGCAAAAGCCTGCAGAACCTTCTACGCCATCAGAAGACAACTGTACCACCTCAAACCACCGGTGAGGGTCTGGATGAAGATATTTGACGCTGTCATCTCCCCGATCCTTCTCTATGGCAGTGAGGTTTGGGGCCCAGCCACCTACCCAGACCAGTCAAAGTGGGATTCCAGCCCAACAGAGAACTTCCACCTGGAGTTCTGCAAATACCTGCTCCATGTCCATCGCAACACCTCCAACATGGCCTGCAGGGCAGAGCTAGGCAGACTCCCCCTATGGCTCACCATACAGAAGAGGGCGCTAGCTTTCCAGGCACACATCCAGGTGAGCAAGCCTGACTCCTACCACCACCAAGCATGGCTAAGCCACCTGAGCAAACCAGACATTCACCAACCAAACAACAGCCAACCACCAAACCAAAAACACCAACAGATGATAACCAAGGCCGAAATAAAGGCGACCACAGAGGCAAACAGAGAGCGGTACATTGAAGAATGGAGAAACGAAATAAATAACTCCAAGAAACTCACCAATGTGTACCAATCCCTACAAAGGGACTACACCATGGCCACCTACCTGAAGAGAATACGCCACCCCAAGCACAGACAGACCCTGAGCCGGTACAGACTGAGCGCCCACAACCTAGAGATAGAGACGGGGCGATACAGGCAGACGTACAAGCCACGGGAGAAGAGACTGTGCCAGCACTGTGACCAGGGGGTCCTAGAAGACGAGACCCACTTCCTGCTACACTGCACCAAATACTCAGCTGTGAGGGCCGTCTACTACCAAAGACTCTCTGCCCACATCCCAGACTTCATATCTGCAGACGAGAAGAGGAAACTCTACATCCTACTGGGAGAAGAAGAGGACACTGTGGAGATCGCTGCACAATACGTGTCCAGCTGTCACCAAACCAGAGGAAGATGAGACTCCACGGACTGTTATATTTATCCCAAAACTCCCGCCCCACCCCACCCCCACCTCCCCATATAGCAGTCACCAACGAAGAGGAAGATGAGACTCCACGGACTGTTATACCCCAAACCAACCGCCCCGCCCCACCCCACCTCCCCATATAACGGTCACCAACGAAGAGGAAGATGAGACTCCATGGACTGTTATACCCCAAACCACCCACACCACCCCCACCACCCACCCACCCGAGTCCAACTCCCCCCTCCCCACTCTACTAGCTTTGGCAATGCCAAATATCTATTCGGACGTGCCAATAAAGCTTTTTTGATTTGATTTGATTTGATTCTGTCAGGGCTCCTAGGACTATATATATCTATAATACATAGTGTATGACACTGTCAGGGCTCCTAGAACTATATATATATATATATATATATATATATATATATATCTATAATACATAGTGTATGACACTGTCAGGACTCCTAGGACTATATATATCTATAATACATAGTGTATGACACTGTCAGGACTCCTAGGACTATATATATCTATAATACATAGTGTATGACACTGTCAGGGCTCCTAGGACTATGTATATCTATAATACATAGTGTATGACACTATCAGGGCTCCTAGGACTATATATATCTATAATACATAGTGTATGACACTGTCAGGGCTCCAAGGACTATATATATCTATAATACATAGTGTATGACACTGTCAGGGCTCCTAGGACTATATATATCTATAATACATGGTGTATGACACTGTCAGGGCTCCAAGGACTATATATATCTATAATACATAGTGTATGACACTGTCAGGGCTCCAAGGACTATATATATCTATAATACATAGTGTATGACACTGTCAGGGCTCCTAGGACTATATATATCTATAATACATAGTGTATGACACTGTCAGGGCTCCTAGAACTATATATATATATATATATATATATATATATATATATATATATATATAAAATGCATAGTGTATGACACTGTCAGGGCTCCAAGGACTATATATATCTATAATACATAGTGTATGACACTGTCAGGGCTCCTAGGACTATATATATCTATAATACATAGTGTATGACAGTGTCAGGGCTCCAAGGACTGTATATATCTATAATACATAGTGTATGACACTGTCAGGGCTCCTAGGACTATATATATCTATAATACATGGTGTATGACACTGTCAGGGCTCCAAGGACTATATATATCTATAATACATAGTGTATGACACTGTCATGGCTCCTAGGACTATATATATCTATAATACATAGTGTATGACACTGTCAGGGCTCCTAGAACTATATATATATATATATCTATATCTATATATCTATATATATATATATATATATATATATATATATATATATATATATAATGCATAGTGTATGACACTGTCAGGGCTCCTAGGACTATATATATCTATAATACATAGTGTATGACACTGTCAGGGCTCCTAGGACTATATATATATATATATAATACATAGTGTATGACACTGTCAGGGCTCCTAGGACTATATATATCTATAATACATAGTGTATGACACTGTCAGGGCTCCTAGGACTATATATATCTATAATACATAGTGTATGACACTGTCAGGGCTCCAAGGACTGTATATATCTATAATACATAGTGTATGACACTGTCAGGGCTCCAAGGACTATATATATCTATAATACATAGTGTATGACACTGTCAGGGCTCCTAGGACTATATATATATATATATATATATATATATATATATATATATATATATAAAATGCATAGTGTATGACACTGTCAGGGCTCCAAGGACTATATATATCTATAATACATAGTGTATGACACTGTCAGGGCTCCTAGGACTATATATATCTATAATACATAGTGTATGACACTGTCAGGGCTCCAAGGACTGTATATATCTATAATACATAGTGTATGACACTGTCAGGGCTCCTAGGACTATATATATCTATAATACATGGTGTATGACACTGTCAGGGCTCCAAGGACTATATATATCTATAATACATAGTGTATGACACTGTCAGGGCTCCTAGGACTATATATATATATATATATATATATATATATATATATATATATATATAAAACACATAGTGTATGACACTGTCATGGCTCCTAGGACTATATATATCTATAATACATAGTGTATGACACTGTCAGGGCTCCTAGAACTATATATATATATCTATATCTATATATATATATATATATATATATATATATATATATATATAATGCATAGTGTATGACACTGTCAGGGCTCCAAGGACTATATATATCTATAATACATAGTGTATGACACTGTCAGGGCTCCTAGGACTATATATATATATATATATATAATACATAGTGTATGACACTGTCAGGGCTCCAAGAACTATGTATATCTATAATACATAGTGTATGACACTGTCAGGGCTCCTAGAACTATATATATCTATAATACATAGTGTATGACACTGTCAGGGCTCCTAGGACTATATATATCTATAATACATAGTGTATGACACTGTCAGGGCTCCTAGAACTATATATATCTATAATACATAGTGTATGACACTGTCAGGGCTCCTAGGACTATATATCTACAATACATAGTGTATGACACTGTCAGGGCTCCTAGAACTATATATATCTATAATACATAGTGTATGACACTGTCAGGACTCCTAGAACTATATATATCTATAATACATAGTATATGACACTGTCAGGGCTCCTAGGACTATATATATCTACAATACATAGTGTATGACACTGTGAGGGCTCCTAAGACTATATATCTACAATACATAGTGTATGACACTGTCAGGGCTCCTAGGACTACATATATCTATAATACATAGTATATGACACTGTCAGGGCTCCTAGGACTATATATATCTACAATACATAGTGTATGACACTGTCAGGGCTCCTAGGACTATATATCTACAATACATAGTGTATGACACTGTCAGGGCTCCTAGGACTATATATATATATATATAATACATAGTGTACACATGGGGTGTTTTTTTCAGGTTAATACCCCATCTGTTTTCTCCCTGGGGTTCAGCACTATGGTGGCGGTATACATTGCTTGTAGTAATCTGCCTGTCTAGCCCCAGAACTTGCTCAATGTCTCGCTGTTTTCTCTACCAGTCATAAGACATTACTATAACTTGACAGTAAGAATATGCAAATCTATCGAAATGGCAGTAATTACAGGTGGAGTGAGATGTAGTGACACATTATTCTGACAATATCCTGGGTGGTGTAACCGGCAGATACTTCCTTGTATGAGGAGTGAAGATGTCCTCACTCAGATGCCGCACATTCCTCCACACCGGGCTGTCACTCATGTCACATCTGTTAGATGTCACCAGATCTGCTCTACTTCCATAGATGCCATTAAAGCTAATGTATTCCATAGCGCTGTACGGTATGAGGTGCGGGGATGTAGAGGTATGGGCCATATGAGGTTCAGGGATATAGAGGTATGGGCTATATGAGGTGCGGGGATGTATACATATGGGCCGTACGAGGTGCGGGGATGTAGAGGTATGGGTCGTATGAGGTGCGGGATATAGAGGTATGAGCCATATGAGGTGCGGGGATGTAGAGGTATGAGCCATATGAAGTTCAGGGACATAGAGGTATGGGCCATATGAGGTGCGTGGATGTATACATATGGGCCGTACGAGGTGCGGGGATGTAGAGGTATGGGTCGTATGAGGTGCGGGATATAGAGGTATGAGCCATATGAAGTTCAGGGACATAGAGGTATGGGCCATATGAGGTGCGTGGATGTAGAGGTATGGGTCGTATGAGGTGCGGGATATAGAGGTATGGGCCATATGAAGTGCGGGGATGTAGAGGTATGGGTCGTATGAGGTGCGGGATACAGAGGTATGGGCCATATGAAGTCCGGGGATGTAGAGGTATGGGCCATATGAAGTTCAGGGACATAGAGGTATGGGCCATATGAGGTGCGTGGATATAGAGGTATGAGCCATATGAGGTGCGTGGATGTATACATATGAGCCATATGAAGTTCAGGGACATAGAGGTATGGGCCATATGAGGTGCGTGGATGTATACATATGGGCCATATGAGGTGCGGGGATGTATACATATGGGCTGTATGAGGTGCGGGGATGTAGAGGTATGGGTCGTATGAGGTGCATGGATGTATACATATGAGCCATATGAAGTTCAGGGACATAGAGGTATGGGCCATATGAGGTGCGGGGATGTATACATATGGGCTGTATGAGGTGCGGGGATGTAGAGGTATGGGTCGTATGAGGTGCGGGATATAGAGGTATGGGCCATATGAAGTCCGGGGATGTATACATATGGGCCGTACGAGATGTATATCAGGAGTCAGGTGAGAAGCGGTCAGCCCATGTATATGGCCGTCTATAACACTGTGGCCCTTGGCTATCGAGAGCTCTGAAGATCCATGCCGGGCTCCTGATCACACGAACCTCGAAGGATCTATAATTATGAAAAGTACGCCTGATGGGAATCTCTGGGACGGCTGGTCCGGTGTGGACACTGCGAGGAGAAGTTCTGGGAATCTGCCTAGTCCTGGGTGATGGGAAACCAGCAAGGGGGGCAAACAAAATGTGCTGTGTACGGGACAGAAGGGGTTAACAACTAAAAAAAAGAAGAAAAAAAAGAAGGGGTTAACAGCAGATAAGATCTAATTGTAGTGATCTGGTGATCTGGTGATCCGGGGTCTGGTACAGCCTGGCCCATCAATGTGAAGAACGTCTGGGTGGACATGCTGGATGTGATATGACCCGTCACCTCCAACCGGTGGGATAGTGGAAGCCTAAGCAACATCTTGTGTCCGCCATGACACCATGGGAGTTGTAGTTTGGCTACAGTTGGAGACCTCCAATCTGGACCACGAAGCATGAACAATAAGGGAGCCACCAGCCCGTGGATCATACAAATAAAGGAGCCTTAAAGGGGAAAAAAACATGGCTGCTTACTTGCAAGTATAGCGCCACACCTGTCCATGGGTTGTTTGAGGTGCGGGGCCCCTGAGGGCCGGGCCACCCACGCCCATCTGTTGGACCTCCTAGATTGTGTCACCACTGAGGATTGTTCTCCTCAAGTTTATGGAGAGATGGGAAAAACAACAAAAAACTTCCTTGAGTTGTGGCCCCAGGACGGCGCTTTGTCATACGATCCCTTAGCAGAAACCTCCAAACCCTGCCCACTTTCCTCATAAACATATTGAGCAATGTGAACCATGTGATATTACATCTGACTGGTGCGATGACATCATCATGTGATGACATCATCCTGGGCGCTCGTCAAATAGCACAGGATCCAGCTAATGTATTGTAATGGCCTCGTGTGAACAGGTGTCTATGTGATAGCGGAGGAGGAGACAGTCATGTGATCAGTATCAGTCCACTCACTTCCATGCTCATTTATATGCACCCCATCCATCGATCTCATGGCGCCCCCTATCAGGAAAAATCAGCGATCTGCAAATAACGGGGGGCAGGGCCAGACTACACTGGTGACTTGGTGGTCTGTAACCATGGAGACACAGAGGATTCCTCGATATGATACATTGTATGAGTGTTGCCGCCCCCGCCCATATTTACCTGGATCCCCCCACCTGTAGGTATCGCTGCTCCGAGCAGATCTTATGGTATTAACCCCTGGTACGCCACTCGCTCTACAAGAGGGGACAGCGGCGCCAAAAAACTATCTATCTATCTATCTCCTATCTATCTATCTATCTATCTATCTATCTATCTATCTCCTATCTATCTATTATCTATCTATCTATCTATCTATCTATCTATCTCCTATCTATCTATCTATCTATCTATCTCCTATCTATCTATCTATCTATCTATCTATCTATCTCCTATCTATCTATCTATCTCCTATCTATCTATCTATCTATCTATCTATCTATCTATCTCCTATCTATCTATCTATCTATCTATCTATCTCCTATCTATCTATCTATCTATCTATCTATCTATCTATCTATCTCCTATCTATCTATCTCCTATCTATCTATCTATCTATCTATCTATCTCCTATCTATCTATCTATCTATCTATCTATCTATCTCCTATCTATCTATCTATCTATCTATCTATCTCCTATCTATCTATCTATCTATCTATCTATCTATCTCCTATCTATCTATCTATCTATCTATCTATCTCCTATCTATCTATCTATCTATCTATCTATCTATCTATCTATCTCCTATCTATCTATCTATCTATCTATCTCCTATCTATCTATCTATCTCCTATCTATCTATCTATCTATCTATCTATCTATCTATCTCCTATCTATCTATCTATCTATCTATCTATCTATCTATCTATCTCCTATCTATCTATCTATCTATCTATCTATCTCCTATCTATCTATCTATCTATCTATCTATCTATCTCCTATCTATCTATCTATCTATCTATCTATCTATCTCCTATCTATCTATCTATCTATCTATCTATCTATCTATCTATCTATCTATCTCCTATCTATCTATCTATCTGTCTATCTATCTATCTCCTATCTATCTATCTATCTATCTATCTATCTATCTATCTGACACCATCATCATGACCTGGTGATTTTTGGGCAGCACAGTCCATATCCTTGTGCAGTTGGAGGCTGCTTAGACAATGCCCTTAGCAGGGACCTTAGGTCAAGCTTTTGGTGGCCCAGGAGTCTTCATCCAATGTTTTACAGTAACATAACGCCTATTGCATTCTGTGTGTCCCTCTCTGTAGTCTTTGGGGACACATAGACCCAATTCCCCTCCCAATCATTCCTATAAGTCTTGGCATTGGGTGGCGTCAGACTGGTGCCCATGGCGGTACCTCATAGACACTACTTAGAAGCAGAGAGGACGTCATTCTTAGTTGGCGCTACTCCCTGCAATGTTTTACATTCCTCTGTAAGGGGCGCCATGTCTACTCCTTGTTTACTGCTCGAAGTGTAGATGTGTGATGAGGCAACATGAAGGAGGCGCGTGTGACCTCACCCTCAGGTAATATTAGTAATATCTTACTACAACACTTCCCCAAATGCAAAATCTAACAATATCTTGCCGGAGCGTGAAGGAGGGAGTAAATTATCAGCTGCTAAATAATACAATAAGTAGTGTCTGTACCCCTCCCCCAGTTGTCTGGCAGTAGTGTCCGTACCCCTCCCCCAGTTGTCTGGGAGTAGTGTCCGTACCCCTCCCCCAGTTGTCTCGGAGTAGTGTCCGTACCCCTCCCCCAGTTGTCTGGGAGTAGTGTCCGTACCCCTCCCCCAGTTGTCTGGCAGTAGTGTCCGTACCCCTCCCCCAGTTGTCTGGGAGTAATGTCCGTACCCCTCCCCCAGTTGTCTGGGTGTAGTGTCCGTACCCCTCCCCCAGTTGTCTGGCAGTAGTGTCCGTACCCCTCCCCCAGTTGTCTGGGAGTAGTGTCCGTACCCCTCCCCCAGTTGTCTGGGAGTAGTGTCTGTACCCCTCCCCCAGTTGTCAGGCAGTAGTGTCTGTACCCCTCCCCCAGTTGTCTGGGAGTAGTGTCTGTACCCCTCCCCCAGTTGTCTGGCAGTAGTGTCTGTACCCCTCCCCCAGTTGTCTGGGTGTAGTGTCCGTACCCCTCCCCCAGTTGTCTGGGAGTAGTGTCTGTACCCCTCCCCCAGTTGTCAGGCAGTAGTGTCTGTACCCCTCCCCCAGTTGTCAGGCAGTAGTGTCTGTACCCCTCCCCCAGTTGTCTGGCAGTAGTGTCTGTACCCCTCCCCCAGTTGTCTGGCAGTAGTGTCCGTACCCCTCCCCCAGTTGTCTGGCAGTAGTGTCTGTACCCCTCCCCCAGTTGTCTGGGTGTAGTGTCCGTACCCCTCCCCCAGTTGTCTGGGTGTAGTGTCCGTACCCCTCCCCCAGTTGTCTGGCAGTAGTGTCTGTACCCCTCCCCCAGTTTATTCCATGAGGCGCTGCCTCATGTCCTCTTATGGAAAATGTCCCCCTGCACATGAGCTCAGGGATCAGGCATGCTCATCTATAATGCTTTGCAAGTATCCTTGATGACAAGGGACAGCCAATGAGAAGATACCTTAGGTCAGAGGTCAATAATAGCCATGAGGCATTATAAACAGTACAGGCAGTAGGAGAAGGCGGCCATGTTGTGGGGCGAGACTGGACAGATAGGGCCTCAGAAAGGTGGACTGGAGAGAAATAGGAGCTAATACACAGATAATACAGTGTAAGGGGTCCTGGGGATTGAAGACACTGAAGAGCTGCAACAAAGCCGGATAGAGTTCGGAGCTGCCCTGTATTTGCAGCCTGGTCTGTTGGCCCGCACAGATGTGTGTCATACAGGGTCATGTGCATGGGCCGAGAGAAATGAATGGGTCAGTATCTGGAAAAACCTCAGACAGTATACTGAACTCATACACAGCCATCTGCAAGGGGCCTAAGACCACGTTCAGACAAGTCAAAGAGTGCTCTGTGTATAAGCTAATCCTCCAATGGTCCCTCCATGGGGGTAGTCAGTGTGTTACAGCAGCAGATACAGGATAATACAGTGATATATTACAGGAGGAGACAGGTCAGCTGAGAAGAGCAGATAGGAGACAATACCAGGAGTCAGAGCAGCTAGAGAGAAGACTCAGGACCATCTAGTTCTGTGTGCGGAGTGTCTGTAGATTATACAGCCTGACCGCCGGTGGGATCTCCGATAGCTCCTTCTCACACTTGGGGTGAAGCAGTCGGTCACTGACAGGACTGCCCGGTGCTATCACGTCTCATACATGGGGTGGGAGATGTTCTCCAGCCTGGAGGTCACCACGGACAGTGTCCTCCTGTCACCCCCCACCTGCACTGGGTCCAGGGGGCTCCCCAGGACAGAGCCGGCCCTCCTAACCAGCCTGACACATAGACCTTATACATAGCTGGTGTATTTTTTCTCCTTCCACTGTGTTTGGCCTTTGATGGCACCAGGGCTGGTTGGAGTCGTTGTGACTCTTGTAGACTCCTTTGAGAACAGTTTGGATTTTCTCCAGGCCCAGCTATGTTACTCATCTAGTTATATACAGCGGTGTATACGGTCACATTGCCGTACAATGTGCCTCTCATTACAATGCTATTATTCCTATAGGTGACTCATTACATTTGAATACATTAGAGTTGGCAGAAGATCCGACAAACCAGACGTGTAGTAAAGGAGGCCTCCGATCAGTCTATGGTCGGGTGTGACCAGTGCTTCCCTATAACATTCTCATTCACCATTCTGCTACCTTCTGACCCTTGTATATTCGGCTCCTTCCATCACAGCATGTGACTGTAGGTGTATATGTCCTATGTGTACGGGTTCCTTCCGTCCTTCTGCCTCGTGCCAATGCTCGGGCTGACAAATTTGCCGCCAGTAAACAATTGAATTATCATAGAATCTTAATTGCCTTCAATTGTCTTAGTCACTAATAATAGAATCATCCAGGTATATCAGCAGGTGGATCATCTCCTACTAGGACCTATAGAGTCCTGCAGGTCCTCAGCGGAGTGTCCTCCAGAGCTCCAGTCAAGACTCTCAGGTGCTTTGTGTCTTCTGGAGGTTCTTCCATTTATTCTCAAGGGACATTCTCATGGTTTATTGAAGGCTCCTCTCTTACTGGTTGCGAGGACTTCATCATCCTCTACGTGTGCTTTGGGGAAGTCGGTGAAGCCAACAAGAAGGTTCTGGTGTGTTACTCAATTACCTGGAGGACCACAAGTCCCGGTGTGTTACTAAACTACTTGGAGGACCAACAAGTCCCGGTGTGTTACTAAACTACTTGGAGGACCAACAAGTCCTGGTGTGTTACCAAACTACCTGGAGGACCAACAAGTCCTGGTGTGTTACTAAACTACCTGGAGGACCACAAGTCCCGGTGTATTACTAAACTATCTGGAGGACCAACAAGTCCTGGTGTGTTACTAAACTACCTGGAGGACCAACAAGTCCTGGTGTGTTACTCAATTACCTGGAGGACCAACAAGTCCCGGTGTGTTACTAAACTACCTGGAGGACCAACAAGTCCTGGTGTTAGTAAACTATCTGGAGGACCAACAAGTCCTGGTGTATTGGAGGACCAACCATTCTGTGAGTATGGAGGTCATTTATCATCATGCAAATGAGAGTAAATTAACCTTTAATGTCCCTAAAGGAGAAGCGTTACACAAGGTCTGGAGCTCTCTGTGGGAACAATGTGAGGCCGCTAATGAAAGACTCGAAGCTCATAGAACCTGCTTTCCTAAATCCAATGCCAAAATAATGGCCAATGCCATGAAAATGTTGACCGTGTTTCAGAATGAGGTTAAAGGGCAAGAAGCGAATTCTCGATCTGCAGATGGAGGATCCTCTCATGAAGGCCAATGTGACAACTGTGGCCTCAGTAAGTCCAAACAGAAGCTCCTCGAGAGCAACTATGAGAGAAGAGGGAAAATGATTGAATATTTGTTATCCTCATCCTCAGGGTCTCCATCAGTGGTGGTGAAAGGGAAGCAGCCTCCACACGAGACCTATGGCCTCTCCTACGAATCTGATGACAATGACGAGCCAGGGGGTAGTAAGAGCAATAACAATGCGCTGAAGACAACCCCATACATCCAGCAGAGGTCCGACCTCCACGAGAAGGAAACCCCATATAAACCAAACCTAACTAACTCACTAGTACAACTATTACCAAACTTCACCAAGTATGACCCCATGAAGGACTTCTTCACAAACATGTCTCTTTTTGAAGATGAGTGCACCCAGCATAGCTTAGGTTCCCGGGAATCCTGCCTGATGATGAAGTTGTGGTTGCCATCTCAAATGTCTGTGCGTTTAGCATCTCCTGTAGCGAGACCAGCCGGTGGACCTCAGTTTTGGTCCAATGAGTCGCACTGGGGTGATAGACAGGATCGTCTCAAAGCCCTCGCTTCCCTGGTCACTGGGGAAGATGATTTTGGAATTGATATATTGGAAGAACTTAAGGTGACTTTCCAAGATGACCCCTGGGAGTTTTCAAGGAAATTTGAGCAGGCCTATCGGTTGGTGATGGGAATAAAGGGTCCGAGTGTTCCACCAGCCTTGCTGAAGGCACTAGTCAATAAATTTACATTTCTGGACTGTGCCACACGCATGGCGGCATGTAAGGAAAAAAGTGTAGACGGGATTATAAACCTAGTGGACAAATACAGGAAAACTCCCTGTACAAAGCGCACCCTGACTATGGTGGATCAGGTCAGTCCGACTCCATATCAAAGGTCAGCGCGAGGAGATGAGAAGACAACAAGACTGCGGACTCACCCACCTCAAGACACCTCGGGAGATGCAGCGAATCATCAGAATGTCAGAAGTTTTTCAAGTAAAAGGCCAGAAATTGATCAAACAATATACAACCGATACGAGGAGGATTCTGCTCAACAATGTACAGACTGTGACCCCGACCCTGCAAAAGATCAAACCAAAGATGTAATCACCCAAAACCAAGAGATGTGAATAGCAAATAAAGGATTGAAAATGAACCCGTCAAATATAATCTGTCCTATGGATAGGACACTATATACAATCTGCTCCTTATAACCAGTAGATAGGACACTATATACAATCTGCTCCTTATAACCAGTAGATAGGACACTATATACAATCTGCTCCTCTATAACCTGTAGATAGGACACTATATACAATCTGCTCCTCTATAACCTGTAGATAGGACATTATATACAATCTGCTCCTTATAACCTGTAGATAGGACACTATATACAATCTGCTCCTCTATAACCTGTAGATAGGACACTATATACAATCTGCTCCTCTATAACCTGTAGATAGGACACTATATACAATCCGCTCCTCTATAACCTGTAGATAGGACACTATATACAATCTGCTCCTCTATATCCTGTAGATAGGACACTATATACAATCTGCTCCTCTATAACCTGTAGATAGGACACTATATACAATCCGCTCCTCTATAACCTGTAGATAGGACACTATATACAATCTGCTCCTCTATATCCTGTAGATAGGACACTATATACAATCTGCTCCTCTATAACCTGTAGATAGGACACTATATACAATCTGCTCCTCTATATCCTGTAGATAGGACACTATATACAATCTGCTCTTCTATAACCTGTAGATAGGACACTATATACAATCTGCTCCTCTATATCCTGTAGATAGGACACTATATACAATCTGCTCTATAACCTGTAGATGGGACACTATATACAATCTGCTCCTCTATAACCTGTAGATGGGACACTATATACAATCTGCCCCTCTATAACCTGTAGATAGGACACTATATACAATCTGCTCTATAACCTGTAGATAGGACACTATATACAATCTGCTCCTCTATAACCTGTAGATAGGACACTATATACAATCTGCTCCTCTATAACCTGTAGATAGGACACTATATACAATCTGCTCCTCTACAACCTGTAGATAGGACACTATATACAATCTGCTCCTCTATAACCTGTAGATAGGACACTATATACAATCTGCTCCTCTATAACCTGTAGATAGGACACTATATACAATCTGCTCTATAACCTGTAGATAGGACACTATATACAATCTGCTCTATATCCTGTAGATAGGACACTATATACAATCTGCTCCTCTATAACCTGTAGATAGGACACTATATACAATCTGCTCCTCTATAACCTGTAGATAGGACACTATATACAATCTGCTCCTCTACAACCTGTAGATAGGACACTATATACAATCTGCTCCTCTATAACCTGTAGATAGGACACTATATACAATCTGCTCCTCTATAACCTGTAGATAGGACACTATATACAATCTGCTCCTCTATAACCTGTAGATAGGACACTATATACAATCTGCTCTATATCCTGTAGATAGGACACTATATACAATCTGCTCCTCTATATCCTGTAGATAGGACACTATATACAATCTGCTCTATAACCTGTAGATAGGACACTATATACAATCTGCTCTATAACCTGTAGATAGGACACTATATACAATCTGCTCCTCTATAACCTGTAGATAGGACACTATATACAATCTGCTCTATTACCTGTAGATAGGACACTATATACAATCTGCTCCTCTATAACCTGTAGATAGGACACTATATACAATCTGCTCCTCTATAACCTGTAGATAGGACACTATATACAATCTGCTCCTCTATAACCTGTAGATAGGACACTATATACAATCTGCTCCTCTATAACCTGTAGATAGGACACTATATACAATCTGCTCTATATCCTGTAGATAGGACACTATGTACAATCTGCTCCTCTATATCCTGTAGATAGGACACTATATACAATCTGCTCTATAACCTGTAGATAGGACACTATATACAATCTGCTCTATAACCTGTAGATAGGACACTATATACAATCTGCTCCTCTATAACCTGTAGATAGGACACTATATACAATCTGCTCTATTACCTGTAGATAGGACACTATATACAATCTGCTCCTCTATAACCTGTAGATAGGACACTATATACAATCTGCTCCTCTATAACCTGTAGATAGGACACTATATACAATCTGCTCCTCTATAACCTGTAGATAGGACACTATATACAATCTGCTCCTCTATAACCTGTAGATAGGACACTATATACAATCTGCTCTATAACCTGTAGATAGGACACTATATACAATCTGCTCCTCTATAACCGGTAGATAGGACACTATATACAATCTGCTCCTCTATATCCTGTAGATAGGACACTATATACAATCTGCTCCTCTATAACCTGTAGATAGGACACTATATACAATCTGCTCTATAACCTGTAGATAGGACACTATATACAATCTGCTCTATAACCTGTAGATAGGACACTATATACAATCTGCTCTATAACCTGTAGATAGGACACTATATACAATCTGCTCCTCTATAACCTGTAGATAGGACACTATATACAATCTGCTCCTCTATATCCTGTAGATAGGACACTATATACAATCTGCTCCTCTATAACCTGTAGATAGGACACTATATACAATCTGCTCTATAACCTGTAGATAGGACACTATATACAATCTGCTCTATAACCTGTAGATAGGACACTATATACAATCTGCTCCTCTATAACCTGTAGATAGGACACTATATACAATCTGCTCCTCTATAACCGGTAGATAGGACACTATATACAATCTGCTCCTCTATATCCTGTAGATAGGACACTATATACAATCTGCTCCTCTATAACCTGTAGATAGGACACTATATACAATCTGCTCTATAACCTGTAGATAGGACACTATATACAATCTGCTCTATAACCTGTAGATAGGACACTATATACAATCTGCTCCTCTATAACCTGTAGATAGGACACTATATACAATCTGCTCTATAACCTGTAGATAGGACACTATATACAATCTGCTCCTATATAACCTGTAGATAGGACACTATATACAATCTGCTCCTCTATAACCTGTAGATAGGACACTATATACAATCTGCTCTATAACCTGTAGATAGGACACTATATACAATCTGCTCCTCTATAACCTGTAGATAGGACACTATATACAATCTGCTCTATAACCTGTAGATAGGACACTATATACAATCTGCTCCTCTATAACCTGTAGATAGGACACTATATACAATCTGCTCTATAACCTGTAGATAGGACACTATATACAATCTGCTCCTCTATAACCTGTAGATAGGACACTATATACAATCTGCTCTATAACCTGTAGATAGGACACTATATACAATCTGCTCTATAACCTGTAGATAGGACACTATATACAATCTGCTCCTCTATATCCTGTAGATAGGACACTATATACAATCTGCTCTATAACCTGTAGATAGGACACTATATACAATCTGCTCCTCTATATCCTGTAGATAGGACACTATATACAATCTGCTCCTCTATAACCTGTAGATAGGACACTATATACAATCTGCTCTATAACCTGTAGATAGGACACTATATACAATCTGCTCCTCTATATCCTGTAGATAGGACACTATATACAATCTGCTCTATAACCTGTAGATAGGACACTATATACAATCTGCTCCTCTATATCCTGTAGATAGGACACTATATACAATCTGCTCTATAACCTGTAGATAGGACACTATATACAATCTGCTCCTCTATATCCTGTAGATAGGACACTATATACAATCTGCTGCTCTATAACCTGTAGATAGGACACTATATACACATTGCTCCTCTATAACCTGTAGATAGGACACTATACACAATCTGCTCCTCTATAACCTGTAGATAGGACACTATATACAATCTGCTCTATAACCTGTAGATAGGACACTATATACAATCTGCTCCTCTATAACCTGTAGATAGGACACTATATACAATCTGCTCTATAACCTGCAGATAGGACACTATATACAATCTGCTCTATTACCTGTAGATAGGACACTATATACAATCTGCTCTATAACCTATAGATAGGACACTATATACAATCTGCTCCTCTATAACCAGTAGATAGGACACTATATACAATCTGCTCCTCTATAACCTGTAGATAGGACACTATATACAATCTGCTCCTCTATAACCTGTAGAAAGGACACTATATACAATCTGCTCCTCTATAACCTGTAGATAGGACACTATATACAATCTGCTCCTCTATAACCTGTAGATAGGACACTATATACAATCTGCTCTATAACCTGTAGATAGGGCACTATATACAATCTGCTCTATTACCTGTAGATGGGACACTATATACAATCTGCTCCTCTATAACCTGTAGATAGGACACTGTATACAATCTGCTCCTCTATAACCTGTAGATAGGGCACTATATACAATCTGCTCTATTACCTGTAGATGGGACACTGGGACACTATATACAATCTGCTCCTCTATAACCTGTAGATAGGACACTATATACAATCTGCTCTATTACCTGTAGATAGGACACTATATACAATCTGCTCCTCTATAACCTGTAGATAGGACACTATATACAATCTGCTCCTCTATAACCTGTAGATAGGACACTATATACAATCTGCTCCTCTATAACCTGTAGATAGGACACTATATACAATCCGCTCCTCTATAACCTGTAGATAGGACACTATATACAATCCGCTCCTCTATAACCTGTAGATAGGACACTATATACAATCTGCTCCTCTATAACCTGTAGATAGGACACTATATACAATCCGCTCCTCTATAACCTGTAGATAGGACACTATATACAATCTGCTCCTCTATAACCTGTAGATAGGACACTATATACAATCTGCTCTATAACCTATAGATAGGACACTATATACAATCTGCTCCTCTATAACCTGTAGATAGGACACTATATACAATCTGCTCCTCTATAACCTGTAGATAGGACACTATATACAATCTGCTCCTCTATAACCTGTAGATAGGACACTATATACAATCTGCTCTATAACCTATAGATAGGACACTATATACAATCTGCTCCTCTATAACCTGTAGATAGGACACTATATACAATCTGCTCCTCTATATCCTGTAGATAGGACACTATATACAATCTGCTCCTCTATAACCTGTAGATAGGACACTATATACAATCTGCTCCTCTATAACCTGTAGATAGGACACTATATACAATCTGCTCCTCTATAACCTGTAGATAGGATACTATATACAATCCGCTCCTCTATAACCTGTAGATAGGACACTATATACAATCTGCTCTATAACCTGTAGATAGGACACTATATACAATCTGCTCTATAACCTGTAGATAGGACACTATATACAATCTGCTCTATAACCTGTGGATAGGACACTATATACAATCTGCTCTATAACCTGTAGATAGGACACTATATACAATCTGCTCTATAACCTGTAGATAGGACACTATATACAATCTGCTCCTCTATAACCTGTAGATAGGACACTATATACAATCCGCTCCTCTATAACCTGTAGATAGGACACTATATACAATCTGCTCCTCTATAACCTGTAGATAGGACACTATATACAATCCGCTCCTCTATAACCTGTACATAGGACACTATATACAATCTGCTCCTCTATAACCTGTAGATAGGACACTATATACAATCTGCTCTATAACCTGTAGATAGGACACTATATACAATCCGCTCCTCTATAACCTGTAGATAGGACACTATATACAATCCGCTCCTCTATAACCTGTAGATAGGACACTATATACAATCTGCTCCTCTATAACCTGTAGATAGGACACTATATACAATCCGCTCCTCTATAACCTGTACATAGGACACTATATACAATCTGCTCCTCTATAACCTGTAGATAGGACACTATATACAATCTGCTCTATAACCTATAGATAGGACACTATATACAATCTGCTCCTCTATAACCTGTAGATAGGACACTATATACAATCTGCTCCTCTATAACCTGTAGATAGGACACTATATACAATCTGCTCCTCTATAACCTGTAGATAGGACACTATATACAATCTGCTCCTCTATATCCTGTAGATAGGACACTATATACAATCTGCTCCTCTATAACCTGTAGATAGGACACTATATACAATCTGCTCCTCTATAACCTGTAGATAGGACACTATATACAATCCGCTCCTCTATAACCTGTAGATAGGACACTATATACAATCTGCTCTATAACCTGTAGATAGGACACTATATACAATCTGCTCTATAACCTGTAGATAGGACACTATATACAATCTGCTCTATAACCTGTAGATAGGACACTATATACAATCTGCTCTATAACCTGTAGATAGGACACTATATACAATCTGCTCTATAACCTGTAGATAGGACACTATATACAATCTGCTCCTCTATAACCTGTAGATAGGACACTAAATACAATCTGCTCTATAACCTGTAGATAGGACACTATATACAATCTGCTCCTCTATAACCTGTAGATAGGACACTATATACAATCCGCTCCTCTATAACCTGTAGATAGGACACTATATACAATCTGCTCCTCTATATCCTGTAGATAGGACACTATATACAATCTGCTCCTCTATAACCTGTAGATAGGACACTATATACAATCTGCTCCTCTATAACCTGTAGATAGGACACTATATACAATCTGCTCCTCTATAACCTGTAGATAGGATACTATATACAATCCGCTCCTCTATAACCTGTAGATAGGACACTATATACAATCTGCTCTATAACCTGTAGATAGGACACTATATACAATCTGCTCTATAACCTGTAGATAGGACACTATATACAATCTGCTCTATAACCTGTGGATAGGACACTATATACAATCTGCTCTATAACCTGTAGATAGGACACTATATACAATCTGCTCTATAACCTGTAGATAGGACACTATATACAATCTGCTCCTCTATAACCTGTGGATAGGACACTATATACAATCTGCTCCTCTATAACCTGTAGATGGGACACTATATACAATCTGCTCTATAACCTGTAGATAGGACACTATATACAATCTGCTCTATAACCTGTGGATAGGACACTATATACAATCTGCTGCTCTATAACCTGTAGATAGGACACTATATAAAATCTGCTCCTCTATAACCTGTAGATAGGACACTATATACAATCTGCTCTATAACCTGTGGATAGGACACTATATACAATCTGCTGCTCTATAACCTGTAGATAGGACACTATATACAATCTGCTCCTCTGTAACCTGTAGATAGGACACTATATACAATCTGCTCTATAACCTGTAGATAGGACACTATATACAATCCGCTCCTCTATAACCTGTAGATAGGACACTATATACAATCTGCTCCTCTATATCCTGTAGATAGGACACTATATACAATCTGCTCTATAACCTGTAGATAGGACACTATATACAATCCGCTCCTCTATAACCTGTAGATAGGACACTATATACAATCTGCTCTATATAACCTGTAGATAGGACACTATATACAATCTGCTCCTCTATAACCTGTAGATAGGACACTATATACAATTTGCTCCTCTATAACCTGTAGATAGGACACTATATACAATCTGCTCTATATAACCTGTAGATAGGACACTATATACAATCTGCTCTATATAACCTGTAGATAGGACACTATATACAACCTGCTCCTCTATAACCTGTAGATAGGACACTATATACAATCTTCTCTATATAACCTGTAGATAGGACACTATATACAATCTGCTCCTCAATAACCTGTAGATAGGACACTATATACAATTTGCTCCTCTATAACCTGTAGATAGGACACTATATACAATTTGCTCCTCTATAACCTGTAGATAGGACACTATATACAATCTGCTCCTCTATAACCTGTAGATAGGACACTATATACAATCTGCTCTATAACCTGTAGATAGGACACTATATACAATCCGCTCCTCTATAACCTGTAGATAGGACACTATATACAACCTGCTCCTCTATAACCTGTAGATAGGACACTATATACAATCTGCTCTATATAACCTGTAGATAGGACACTATATACAATCTGCTCCTCTATAACCTGTAGATAGGACACTATATACAATTTGCTCCTCTATAACCTGTAGATAGGACACTATATACAATCTGCTCCTCTATAACCTGTAGATAGGACACTATATACAATCTGCTCCTCTATAATCTGTAGATAGGACACTATATACAATCTGCTCTATAACCTGTAGATAGGACACTATATACAATCTGCTGTATAACCTGTAGATAGGACACTATATACAATCTGCTCCTCTATAACCTGTAGATAGGACACTATATACAATCTGCTCCTCTATAACCTGTAGATAGGACACTATATACAATCTGCTCCTCTATAACCTGTAGATAGGACACTATATACAATCTGCTCCTCTATAACCTGTACATAGGACACTATATACAATCTGCTCCTCTATAACCTGTAGATAGGACACTATATACAATCTGCCCCTCTATAACCTGTAGATAGGACACTATATACAATCTGCTCTATATCCTGTAGATAGGACACTATATACAATCTGCTGTATAACCTGTAGATAGGACACTATATACAATCTGCTCCTCTATAACCTGTAGATAGGACACTATATACAATCTGCTCCTCTATGTCCTGTAGATAGGACACTATATACAATCTGCTCTCTATAACCTGTAGATAGGACACTATATACAATCTGCTCCTTATAACCTGTAGATAGGACACTATATACAATCTGCTCTATAACCTGTAGATAGGACACTATATACAATCTGCTCTATAACCTGTAGATAGGACACTATATACAATCTGCTCTATAACCTGTAGATAGGACACTATATACAATCTGCTCCTCTATAACCTGTAGATAGGACACTATATACAATCTGCTCTATAACCTGTAGATAGGACACTATATACAATCTGCTCCTCTATAACCTGTAGATAGGATACTATATACAATCTGCTCCTCTATAACCTGTAGATAGGACACTATATACAATCTGCTCTATAACCTGTAGATAGGACACTATATACAATCTGCTCCTCTATAACCTGTAGATAGGACACTATATACAATCTGCTCCTCTATAACCTGTAGATAGGACACTATATACAATCTGCTCCTCTATAACCTGTAGATAGGACACTATATACAATCTGCTCCTCTATAACCTGCAGATAGGACACTATATACAATCTGCTCTATTACCTGTAGATAGGACACTATATACAATCTGCTCTATAACCTGTAGATAGGACACTATATACAATCTGCTCCTCTATAACCTGTAGATAGGACACTATATACAATCTGCTCCTCTATAACCTGTAGATCGGACACTATATACAATCTGCTCCTCTATAACCTGTAGATAGGACACTATATACAATCTGCTCTATTACCTGTAGATAGGACACTATATACAATCTGCTCCTCTATAACCTGTACATAGGACACTATATACAATCTGCTCCTCTATAACCTGTAGATAGGACACTATATACAATCTGCTCCTCTATAACCTGTAGATAGGACACTATATACAATCTGCTCCTCTATAACCTGTAGATAGGACACTATATACAATCTGCTCTACAACCTGTAGATAGGACACTATATACAATCTGCTCCTCTATAACCTGTAGATGGGACACTATATACAATCTGCTCCTCTATAACCTGTAGATAGGACACTATATACAATCTGCTCTATAACCTGTAGATAGGACACTATATACAATCTGCTCCTCTATAACCTGTAGATAGGACACTATATACAATCTGCTCTATAACCTGTAGATAGGACACTATATACAATCTGCTCCTCTATAACCTGTAGATAGGACACTATATACAATCTGCTCCTCTATATCCTGTAGATAGGACACTATATACAATCTGCTCTCTATAACCTGTAGATAGGACACTTTTTACAATCTGCTCCTCTATAACCTGTAGATAGGACACTATATACAATCTGCTCCTCTATATCCTGTAGATAGGACACTATATACAATCTGCTCTATTACCTATAGATAGGACACTATATACAATCTGCTCCTCTATAACCTGTAGATAGGACACTATATACAATCTGCTCCTCTATAACCTGTAGATAGGACACTATATACAATCTGCTCTATTACCTATAGATAGGACACTATATACAATCTGCTCCTCTATAACCTGTACATAGGACACTATATACAATCTGCTCCTCTACAACCTGTAGATAGGACACTATATACAATCTGCTCTTCTATAACCTATAGATAGGACACTATATACAATCTGCTCCTCTATAACCTGTAGATAGGACACTATATACAATCTGCTCTATTACCTGTAGATAGGACACTATATACAATCTGCTCCTCTATAACCTGTACATAGGACACTATATACAATCTGCTCCTCTATAACCTGTAGATAGGACACTATATACAATCTGCTCCTCTATAACCTGTAGATAGGACACTATATACAATCTGCTCCTCTATAACCTGTAGATAGGACACTATATACAATCTGCTCTATAACCTGTAGATAGGACACTATATACAATCTGCTCCTCTATAACCTGTAGACAGGACACTATATACAATCTGCTCCTCTATAACCTGTAGATAGGACACTATATACAATCCGCTCCTCTATAACCTGTAGATAGGACACTATATACAATCCGCTCCTCTATAACCTGTAGATAGGACACTATATATAATCTGCTCCTCTATAACCTGTAGATAGGACACTATATACAATCTGCTCTCTATAACCTGTAGATAGGACACTATATAAAATCTGCTCTATAACCTGTAGATAGGACACTATATACAATCTGCTCTCTATAACCTGTAGATAGGACACTATATACAATCTGCTCTATAACCTGTAGATAGGACACTATATACAATCTGCTCTATAACCTGTAGATAGGACACTATATACAATCTGCCCCTCTATAACCTGTAGATAGGACACTATATACAATCTGCTCTATAACCTGTAGATAGGACACTATATACAATCTGCTCCTCTATAACCTGTAGATAGGACACTATATACAATCTGCTCTATAACCTGTAGATAGGACACTATATACAATCTGCTCCTCTATAACCTGTAGATAGGACACTATATACAATCTGCTCCTCTATAACCTGTAGATAGGACACTATATACAATCTGCTCCTCTATAACCTGTAGATAGGACACTATATACAATCTGCTCTCTATAACCTGTAGATAGGACACTATATACAATCTGCTCCTCTATAACCTGTAGATAGGACACTATATACAATCTGCTCCTCTATAACCTGTAGATAGGACACTATATACAATCTGCTCCTCTATAACCTGTAGATAGGACACTATATACAATCTGCTCCTCTATAACCTGTAGATAGGACACTATATACAATCTGCTCTATAACCTGTAGATAGGACACTATATACAATCTGCTATATAACCTGTAGATAGGACACTATATACAATCTGCTCCTCTATAACCTGTAGATAGGACACTATATACAATCTGCTCTATAACCTGTAGATAGGACACTATATACAATCTGCTCCTCTATAACCTGTAGATAGGACACTATATACAATCTGCTCTATAACCTGTAGATAGGACACTATATACAATCTGCTCCTCTATAACCTGTAGATAGGACACTATATACAATCTGCCCCTCTATAACCTGTAGATAGGACACTATATACAATCTGCTCCTCTATAACCTGTAGATAGGACACTATATACAATCTGCTCTATATCCTGTGGATAGGACACTATATACAATCTGCTCCTCTATAACCTGTAGATAGGACACTATATACAATCTGCTCCTCTATAATCTGTAGATAGGACACTATATACAATCTGCTCCTCTATAACCTGTAGATAGGACACTATATACAATCTGCTCTATTACCTGTAGATAGGACACTATATACAATCTGCTCCTTATAACCTGTAGATAGGACACTATATACAATCTGCTCCTCTATAACCTGTAGATAGGACACTATATACAATCTGCTCCTCTATAACCTGTAGATAGGACACTATATACAATCTGCTCCTCTATAACCTGTAGATAGGACACTATATACAATCTGCTCTATAACCTGTAGATAGGACACTGTTGAGGTCAAATCATAATACCCCAGAGATATGCTGTCTGTAAAGGAAAATTAATTAACAGGCCAAGATCGGCCTCCGCCATCTTTTAGCCTGGAGAATCATGAAGACACATGGTGGTCGTGTATCAAAATGGATTCTGATTTATTGTTACAGAAAGTTAGCATTTATACAAACATAAGCAGGTTGGACTTTGACCCGATTGGTTATACATAAGCTGTGGCACATGACTATTGGATAAGGTCTGCATCTCATTACTATACTCCAACCTGGGATGACCTTTCTCATGACATACAGAAGAATTTACAATATTTATGTGTAATCCAACATCTTACACTAATTCTAGATGTATATATCACAGCACGAGAGATAATGATCACATGCTATCTGTCCAGTCCGGTCTGTGGCTAAGGGTCAACTGGTTATAGAACCTGTTATGAGATTCTCACCACAAACAGATAAGGAGTTATAACCCAACCATCAACATTCCACACACCTTATCCCCTAAAGGGGTCTCTTAAACTCTAAACAGACATCCTTACGAAGCTTATATAAGAAAAAGCTTACAAAATGGCTGACAGAATACAAGATGGAAGATGTGATCCTAACAATTCCCCCATTTTGAGATAATTGGATACAGGAATTCATATTTAGGTACTTCAGTGACTTAACGTCTACTGCTGGACCTTTCCAGATTCCCCTCATATGTTCCTGTATTCCAAATTAATCTCAATCATAGTTCTGGCCTGTTATTTTCAGTCTGCTTTGTATTTCTCAAACAAAATAAACATAAGCTTATTACTGCAACTTTACTGACATTCACTTGCTTATACTATGTATCACTACTTCAAACATTTCCTGTTGTGTTATGAAAACAGCTATATAACATGACTGAGGCTAATATGGGGCTATGAGTACATATCCTACAGTCTGACACATTCAGATCTTCGTTCAAGATCATATGATGTTTAAAAAAAAAAACTTATTGTCCCACTCATTGTCAAATGTTCTGTGCAGGCTTATTGCCAGCATAATCTATAACAGTAACATCTGGAGAATCTTCATCGCTGTTTGTGTAGAGACTTCTTTGTAATGTGAAGCATGGACACAATTAGGCTTTCCGTCAAGTTTCATAGAAGTATTAGTAGTTAGCAGCACTTGGAGCGAATCATCAAATCTTGGTTCAAGAGGATTTCTCACGTGTCATCAATCTCTTGGCTTAAATGAATAGGTCCCGTCCACTTAACTTAAAATCTGAGCGTGAGGAGAAAACTCAAAGCCATACATTAGTCAAATGTTTTTGCCAAGACATCACATAGTCAGTCAGTACACCATAATACAACGCTAACCTAGGGGCTGACCCAAAGAAAATTTGCTATGGGTTAAAACCAATTCTTCTGTCAGGAGGGTACCTTACAGAAAATACAAATACAAGTGACACACTACATCTTCAGTATCTGCAGCCCGCTTGTGATGGCTTTCTTCACCAGATATGCCCCGGGCCATCCTGAAGAGAAATAACTATACACACAAGCACGTACTTATACCGTCTCACCTTTAGTAGTTACTAAAGTTATAGTTATAGCATATAGTTATCCTGCAATCTCTGGAACAGGTACAAGGGCTCTGGGCATGGCTCAAAGACACTTTTCATTTACGACATGCCATGCAGGCTCACATATATCTGTCAGTAGTGATACTAAATCCTGCAGCCGCCCATCCTCCGCTCACCGGGTCACACATGGCTACTACTAAACAGTGCACTTAGAAATGAGCTGCTTATGCCATCAGTGGGGACAAATGCTATCAGTAACAATACTCTCTTACCACCGGAGATCAGGACTTGTACATCCTCTTTCAGTCCTGGACCATTTTTGGTGCTTCAGTGTTGTAAAACCTGAAAAGAGAGCTAAAAGGGTTTTTTTTTGTTTTTTTTTTGGGCCTAGTATAGTGACCAATTATCAGTAAAGCATATCCCCTAGGCCTCTGCAGCTGGGTTAGTGGCAGTGTCTGCCCACAAGTTACCTCTACTTTCTTTCATATCAGCCTTGGTGTGTGCCATGACTTCTGACTATACCCACCTGTGTGGGGGCAGCAGCAGGGTCTATCACTACCTGAACAGCCTGGAAATCCTTTTAGGCTTCACATTAACCCTACAGAAAGCTCTCGCTCTCCAGATTGGACCATAGTCCCACTATATCAAACACCTACCCTCAGGCCTTGTACCCTGTCTCAGTGATGGCTTCTAGTTCAGCTTCATGAGCTGAGACCCATACAGTTCTATAATGGTTCTACTTGTGCTTGGTTTTACCCTTGGTTTACCTCATATTCAGTGACCATGACATATCTGGTGCAGAATCCACCATCATTCCTAAATCGAGAATCATCTAAAATGAAAGAACTCTCATCAGAGTTAACAATAGATTCATCATTTACATAACCAAATTAGCAAAAATAAAATTAATTTTAAGTTATCTGACTTTTTCCTCCCCTGAAACTATTGTTAACAGGTTTAGATGGGACTTGTAGTGCAGCACAGAATGCAAAGCTTACATTAGAAGACATAAATAAGACACTGCAGTCTGAGATTGTTATCTTTGTTTCCACTGCAAGCAACCCTTGTGTCTTATCATGGAAGCAGCTGAGCTGGCTTTTCCCAAACTTGTTATACCTGTAGTACTACATATCCCAGCAGCTTGTTTAGACAATCCCAAATAAATTCAGTTCTCTAAAACTTCTAATTATTCCAGAATTACAAACTAATTCATTAATTAGATAAAACTTTTTCACAAAATAATTCCCGATTGTTAACATTCATAGATTTATAGTATAAACCCATAACCAATAAACATTGAGTACATAGCACATGTACAAGGTATATCAAGTACATCTCATATTCACCAGAAGACATATACTGTATATATATTCAACGATGGAAAGGAACTCATATCTACTTATCACCACCCTCTGTGGGGCTATCAATATCTTCATCTGCTCCCTGTGGAGACTGAAAATGTAACAATACAGACATAGGCAAACAGAGCATGTACATGTAACACATATGGGCCCATTTACTTCATACATACATGCAACCTTCACACTGGAGCTCCAGACACACACACATCCATTGAATCATAAAGAACTTGTCAATTTTCATATATTTTGTACAGTGATATCATCTTATTGTTCTTTTCCTACAAATAATCACAGGGTTAGTTATAATTCCTGCACAGCTGAATATTGAGGAAAAATAAACAAACAAATCATTAGATGGCTTCATCTTCAATGTGTATATCACTGAAAAATAAACATAATAATGATTATCTAACATTTATGCCATTAATCCAATTCTAAAGACATTAAATATGATTTAAACAGCCAATACTGATACCAACATTACATATTAATATTTCTGTGCAGTCTTCGAATATTTCCATGGCAGACCCCACTCATCTAGTTGCTACAGATGCTCAGAAACTCTTACACTATATCTGAGATTTGCCTTGAGGGCTGACTGCAAGACTTTTTGACACTTTACTTTACAAGATTCCAATCAAAGTTTTTACCACTGTAACACATCACAATAATCTTACACAAAGTCAAATACTAGTTAGAAACAGCTTACACTATACAGTTCACTTATTATTAAACCATATATTCCTAATTCTCCATACATTATACCAATGATGTTACATTGTATCACTCATAGCTGAAATCTTAGCTACCTGCCGTGTCTCCCCTCCCCCCTTCTGTTGAATCCTAGCAAAACCTGTCTCCTGTATACCTCTGCTGTGGATATACAGAGGACAATAGGAGGTGGGGGGGGGGGTGTGGGGGGTGGCTGACATTCATTGTGAATTATCCTGACCTCCATTAGAGACACACAGGAGCTTCTGATCTTTTTCTGCCATTTTTCCTTGCATAAATGCTTCAACAATCATGGTGTTTTTCAAAGCATTATAGACCTGATTTCACCCAGAATCTACTACCTTGGTGAGTAGTCTGCCACAATATACTTCAGCGGACTCTCCCTATATCTTTATCTAGTTACCACTCATATATAGTGCTAACATCACAATTCAGACCACATTTAACCCTTTAGCTGGACTGTGAGTGCGTGCTCACTATACATTCCCTTACACTAAGGAAGATATACAAACACTTAATACCTTATTTCTGTAACCATTCCTTACTTAATTTTTATTTATTTATTTTTTTTTTTTTTTTTTTTTTCTTTCCAACTATCCAACATCTTATCAGCAGTTTCTCACCTCCATTTCTAACTGCTCTTTCCTTAAACTATCTTTTGGGTTGATTTCCATACCGGCTGACTCTGCACTCCTCCCATTCTGTTCTTCAATCAGAGCTTATTCCTCTTTGTAACTGATGCTCCTGTATCTGTCCTGCATGATCTAATCTCCATTGGTTCCCAAAATTTACTATCAAACAATCCTATCTTAGGAACCCCTGCTCTCTTAAGGATTTTTTATTTATTTATTTATTTATTTATTTATTTTTCTTTTACTTGGGCGGCAACTTCTCTCTCTCATCTCTATTAGTTCATATGGGGTATATTTATTTGGGGGATCACAAAGATTACTCCCCAGAACCACACAGATTTATTTGGGGGATCACACAGATTTATTTGGGGGATCACACAGATTACTCCCCAGAACCACACAGATTTATTTGGGGGATCACACAGATTACTCCCCAGAACCACACAGATTTATTTGGGGGATCACACAGATTACTCCCCATTTTCACTGAACTAATCTCTGTCTTTTAACTAAGGATGGAGACTGCCTGTACCGCCTTATACACTTTATAACAGATGTATCAATCAAATCACAGCATGGACAGTATACAAAGAATGAGATTTCCCATCCCCCTTTACAGACAATATATATTCTTTTAGGTTCTTTGCAAAAAGCTTGCGCTATCTATATAAGGAACATATGTGTTTACCTCACACTCGGACAGGAATACAAAAGTTCTTAGAAACACAGATCAAACTGGTAAGATTAAAGTTCTTACCTTGCAGCGCTGACTTTGTTGGATCTGTATTTCCAAGCACTCCTGTAATCTGGTCATCCGGGGGATCAGCAAACCGTCTCCTCATCTCTCAAGCCGCACGTTTGGGCGCCAATTACTGTTGAGGTCAAATCATAATACCCCAGAGATATGCTGTCTGTAAAGGAAAATTAATTAACAGGCCAAGATCGGCCTCCGCCATCTTTTAGCCTGGAGAATCATGAAGACACATGGTGGTCGTGTATCAAAATGGATTCTGATTTATTGTTACAGAAAGTTAGCATTTATACAAACATAAGCAGGTTGGACTTTGACCCGATTGGTTATACATAAGCTGTGGCACATGACTATTGGATAAGTTCTGCATCTCATTATTATACTCCAACCTGGGATGACCTTTCTCATGACATACAGAAGAATTTACAATATTTATGTGTAAACCAACATCTTACACTAATTCTAGATGTATATATCACAGCACGAGAGATAATGATCACATGCTATCTGTCCAGTCCGGTCTGTGGCTAAGGGTCAACTGGTTATAGAACCTGTTATGAGATTCTCACCACAAACAGATAAGGAGTTATAACCCAACCATCAACATTCCACACACCTTATCCCCTAAAGGGGTCTCTTAAACTCTAAACAGACATCCTTACGAAGCTTATATAAGAAAAAGCTTACAAAATGGCTGACAGAATACAAGATGGAAGATGTGATCCTAACAACACTATATACAATCTGCTCCTCTATAACCTGTAGATAGGACACTTTTTACAATCTGCTCCTCTATAACCTGTAGATAGGACACTATATACAATCTGCTCCTTATAACCTGTAGATAGGACACTATATACAATCTGCTCCTCTATAATCTGTAGATAGGACACTATATACAATCTGCTCCTCTATAACCTGTAGATAGGACACTATATACAATCTGCTCCTCTATAACCTGTAGATGGGACACTATATACAATCTGCTCCTCTATAACCTGTAGATAGGACACTATATACAATCTGCTCCTCTATAACCTGTAGATGGGACACTATATACAATCTGCTCCTCTATAACCTGTAGATGGGACACTATATACAATCTGCTCCTCTATAACCTGTAGATGGGACACTATATACAATCTGCTCTATAACCTGTAGATAGGACACTATATACAATCTGATCCTCTATAACCTGTAGATAGGACACTATATACAATCTGCTCCTCTATAACCTGTAGATAGGACACTATATACAATCTGCTCTATTACCTGTAGATAGGACACTATATACAATCTGCTCCTCTATAACCTGTAGATAGGACACTATATACAATCTGCTCTATAACCTGTAGATAGGACACTATATATAATCTGCTCCTCTATAACCTGTAGATAGGACACTATATACAATCTGCCCCTCTATAACCTGTAGATAGGACACTATATACAATCTGCTCTATAACCTGTAGATAGGACACTATATACAATCTGCTCCTCTATAACCTGTAGATAGGACACTATATACAATCTGCTCTATAACCTGTAGATAGGACACTATATACAATCTGCTCCTCTATAACCTGTAGATGGGACACTATATACAATCTGCTCTATAACCTGTAGATAGGACACTATATACAATCTGATCCTCTATAACCTGTAGATAGGACACTATATACAATCTGCTCCTCTATAACCTGTAGATAGGACACTATATACAATCTGCTCTATTACCTGTAGATAGGACACTATATACAATCTGCTCCTCTATAACCTGTAGATAGGACACTATATACAATCTGCTCTATAACCTGTAGATAGGACACTATATATAATCTGCTCCTCTATAACCTGTAGATAGGACACTATATACAATCTGCCCCTCTATAACCTGTAGATAGGACACTATATACAATCTGCTCTATAACCTGTAGATAGGACACTATATACAATCTGCCCCTCTATAACCTGTAGATAGGACACTATATACAATCTGCTCTATAACCTGTAGATAGGACACTATATACAATCTGCTCTATAACCTGTAGATAGGACACTATATACAATCTGCTCTATAACCTGTAGATAGGACACTATATACAATCTGCTCTCTATAACCTGTAGATAGGACATTATATACAATCTGCTCCTCTATAACCTGTAGATAGGACACTATATACAATCTGCTCTATAACCTGTAGATAGGACACTATATACAATCTGCTCTATAACCTGTAGATAGGACACTATATACAATCTGCTCTCTATAACCTGTAGATAGGACACTATATACAATCTGCTCCTCTATAACCTGTAGATAGGACACTATATACAATCTGCTCTATAACCTGTAGATAGGACACTATATACAATCTGCTCTATAACCTGTAGATAGGACACTATATACAATCTGCTCCTCTATAACCTGTAGATAGGACACTATATACATCTGCTCCTCTATAACCTGTAGATAGGACACTATATACAATCTGCTCTATAACCTGTAGATAGGACACTATATACAATCTGCTCCTCTATAACCTGTAGATAGGACACTATATACAATCTGCTCCTCTATAACCTGTAGATAGGACACTATATACAATCTGCTCCTGTATAACCTGTAGATAGGACACTATATACAATCTGCTCCTCTATAACCTGTAGATAGGACACTATATACAATCTGCCCCTCTATAACCTGTAGATAGGACACTATATACAATCTGCTCCTCTATAACCTGTAGATAGGACACTATATACAATCTGCCCCTCTATAACCTGTAGATAGGACACTATATACAATCTGCCCCTCTATAACCTGTAGATAGGACACTATATACAATCTGCTCCTCTATAACCTGTAGATAGGACACTATATACAATCTGCTCTATAATCTGTAGATAGGACACTATATACAATCTGCTCTATAACCTGTAGATAGGACACTATATACAATCTGCTCCTCTATAACCTGTAGATAGGACACTATATACAATCTGCTCCTCTATAACCTGTAGATAGGACACTATATACAATCTGCTCCTCTATATCCTGTAGATAGGACACTATATACAATCTGCTCCTCTATAACCTGTAGATAGGACACTATATACAATCTGCTCTATAACCTGTAGATAGGACACTATATACAATCTGCTCTATAACCTGTAGATAGGACACTATATACAATCTGCTCTCTATAACCTGTAGATAGGACACTATATACAATCTGCTCTATAACCTGTAGATAGGACACTATATACAATCTGCTCCTCTATAACCTGTAGATAGGACACTATATACAATCTGCTCTATAACCTGTAGATAGGACACTATATACAATCTGCTCCTGTATAACCTGTAGATAGGACACTATATACAATCTGCTCCTCTATAACCTGTAGATAGGACACTATATACAATCTGCCCCTCTATAACCTGTAGATAGGACACTATATACAATCTGCCCCTCTATAACCTGTAGATAGGACACTATATACAATCTGCTCCTCTATAACCTGTAGATAGGACACTATATACAATCCGCTTCTCTATAACCTGTAGATAGGACACTATATACAATCTGCTCCTCTATAACCTGTAGATAGGACACTATATACAATCTGCCCCTCTATAACCTGTAGATAGGACACTATATACAATCTGCTCCTCTATAACCTGTAGATAGGACACTATATACAATCTGCTCCTGTATAACCTGTAGATAGGACACTATATACAATCTGCCCCTCTATAACCTGTAGATAGGACACTATATACAATCTGCCCCTCTATAACCTGTAGATAGGACACTATATACAATCTGCTCCTCTATAACCTGTAGATACGACACTATATACAATCTGCTCTATAACCTGTAGATGGGACACTATATACAATCTGCTCCTCTATAACCTGTAGATAGGACACTATATACAATCTGCTCCTCTATAACCTGTAGATAGGACACTATATACAATCTGCTCTATAACATGTAGATAGGACACTATATACAATCTGCTCTATAACCTGTAGATAGGACACTATATACAATCTGCTCCTCTATAACCTGTAGATAGGACACTATATACAATCTGCTCATGTATAACCTGTAGATGGGACACTATATACAATCTGCTCCTCTATAACCTGTAGATAGGACACTATATACAATCTGCTCTATAACCTGTGGATAGGACACTATATACAATCTGCTCTCTATAACCTGTGGATAGGACACTATATACAATCTGCTCCTCTATAACCTGTAGATAGGACATTATATACAATCTGCTCTATAACCTGTGGATAGGACACTATATACAATCTGCTCCTCTATAACCTGTAGATAGGACACTATATACAATCTGCTCCTCTATGATCTGTAGATAGGACACTATATACAATCTGCTCCTCTATAACCTGTAGATAGGACACTATATACAATCTGCTCTATAATCTGTAGATAGGACACTATATACAATCTGCTCCTCTATAACCTGTAGATAGGACACTATATACAATCTGCTCTATAACCTGTAGATAGGACACTATATACAATCTGCTCTATAACCTGTAGATAGGACACTATATACAATCTGCTCCTCTATAACCTGTAGATAGGACACTATATACAATCTGCTCCTCTATAACCTGTAGATAGGACACTATATACAATCTGCTTCTCTATAACCTGTAGATAGGACACTATATACAATCTGCTCCTGTATAACCTGTAGATAGGACACTATATACAATCTGCTCCTCTATAACCTGTAGATAGGACACTATATACAATCTGCTCTATAACCTGTGGATAGGACACTATATACAATCTGCTCCTCTATAACCTGTAGATAGGACACTATATACAATCTGCTCCTCTATAATCTGTAGATAGGACACTATATACAATCTGCTCCTCTATAACCTGTAGATAGGACACTATATACAATCTGCTCCTCTATAACCTGTAGATAGGACACTATATACAATCTGCTCCTCTATAACCTGTAGATAGGACACTATATACAATCTGCTCTATTACCTGTAGATAGGACACTATATACAATCTGCTCCTTATAACCTGTAGATAGGACACTATATACAATCTGCTCCTCTATAACCTGTAGATAGGACACTATATACAATCTGCTCCTCTATAACCTGTAGATAGGACACTATATACAATCTGCTCCTCTATAACCTGTAGATAGGACACTATATACAATCTGCTCCTCTATAACCTGTAGATAGGACACTATATACAATCTGCTCCTCTATAACCTGTAGATAGGACACTATATACAATCCGCTCCTCTATAACCTGTAGATAGGACACTATATACAATCTGCTCCTCTATAACCTGTAGATGGGACACTATATACAATCTGCTCCTCTATAACCTGTAGATAGGACACTATATACAATCTGCTCCTCTATAACCTGTAGATCGGACACTATATACAATCTACTCCTCTATAACCTGTAGATAGGACACTATATACAATCTGCTCTATTACCTGTAGATAGGACACTATATACAATCTGCTCCTCTATAACCTGTAGATAGGACACTATATACAATCTGCTCCTCTATAACCTGTAGATAGGACACTATATACAATCTGCTCCTCTATAACCTGTAGATAGGACACTATATACAATCTGCTCTATAACCTGTAGATAGGACACTATATACAATCTGCTCTATAACCTGTAGATAGGACACTATATACAATCTGCTTTATAACCTGTAGATAGGACACTATATACAATCTGCTCCTCTATAACCTGTAGATAGGACACTATATACAATCTGCTCCTCTATAACCTGTAGATAGGACACTATATACAATCTGCTCCTCTATAACCTGTAGATAGGACACTATATACAATCTGCGCCTCTATAACCTGTAGATAGGACACTATATACAATCTGCTCCTCTATAACCTGTAGATAGGACACTATATACAATCTGCTCTATAACCTGTGGATAGGACACTATATACAATCTGCTCCTCTATAACCTGTAGATAGGACACTATATACAATCTGCTCCTCTATAATCTGTAGATAGGACACTATATACAATCTGCTCCTCTATAACCTGTAGATAGGACACTATATACAATCTGCTCTATTACCTGTAGATAGGACACTATATACAATCTGCTCCTTATAACCTGTAGATAGGACACTATATACAATCTGCTCCTCTATAACCTGTAGATAGGACACTATATACAATCTGCTCCTCTATAACCTGTAGATAGGACACTATATACAATCTGCTCCTCTATAACCTGTAGATGGGACACTATATACAATCTGCTCCTCTATAACCTGTAGATAGGACACTATATACAATCTGCTCCTCTATAACCTGTAGATAGGACACTATATACAATCTGCTCCTCTATAACCTGTAGATAGGACACTATATACAATCTGCTCCTCTATAACCTGTAGATAGGACACTATATACAATCTGCTCTATTACCTGTAGATAGGACACTATATACAATATGCTCCTCTATAACCTGTAGATAGGACACTATATACAATCTGCTCCTCTATAACCTGTAGATCGGACACTATATACAATCTGCTCCTCTATAACCTGTAGATAGGACACTATATACAATCTGATCTATTACCTGTAGATAGGACACTATATACAATCTGCTCCTCTATAACCTGTAGATAGGACACTATATACAATCTGCTCCTCTATAACCTGTACATAGGACACTATATACAATCTGCTCCTCTATAACCTGTAGATAGGACACTATATACAATCTGCTCCTCTATAACCTGTAGATAGGACACTATATACAATCTGCTCCTCTATAACCTGTAGATAGGACACTATATACAATCTGCTCTATAGCCTGTAGATAGGACACTATATACAATCTGCTCTATAACCTGTAGATAGGACACTATATACAATCTGCTCCTCTATAACCTGTAGATAGGACACTATATACAATCTGCTCCTCTATAACCTGTAGATAGGACACTATATACAATCTGCTCCTCTATAACCTGTAGATAGGACACTATATACAATCTGCTCCTCTATAACCTGTAGATAGGACACTATATACAATCTGCTCTATAACCTGTAGATAGGACACTATATACAATCTGCTCCTCTATAACCTGTAGATACGACACTATATACAATCTGCTCCTCTATAACCTGTAGATAGGACACTATATACAATCTGCTCCTCTATAACCTGTAGATAGGACACTATATACAATCTGCTCTATAACATGTAGATAGGACACTATATACAATCTGCTCTATAACCTGTAGATAGGACACTATATACAATCTGCTCCTCTATAACCTGTAGATAGGACACTATATACAATCTGCTCCTCTATAACCTGTAGATAGGACACTATATACAATCTGCTCCTGTATAACCTGTAGATGGGACACTATATACAATCTGCTCCTCTATAACCTGTAGATAGGACACTATATACAATCTGCTCCTCTATAACCTGTAGATAGGACACTATATACAATCTGCTCTATAACCTGTGGATAGGACACTATATACAATCTGCTCTCTATAACCTGTGGATAGGACACTATATACAATCTGCTCCTCTATAACCTGTAGATAGGACATTATATACAATCTGCTCCTCTATAACCTGTAGATAGGACACTATATACAATCTGCTCTATAACCTGTAGATAGGACACTATATACAATCTGCTCCTCTATAACCTGTAGATAGGACACTATATACAATCTGCTCTATAACCTGTGGATAGGACACTATATACAATCTGCTCTCTATAACCTGTAGATAGGACACTATATACAATCTGCTCCTCTATAACCTGTAGATAGGACACTATATAAAATCTGCTCCTCTATAACCTGTAGATAGGACACTATATACAATCTGCTCCTCTATAACCTGTAGATAGGACACTATATACAATCTGCTCCTCTATAACCTGTAGATAGGACACTATATACAATCTGCTCCTCTATAACCTGTAGATAGGACACTATATACAATCTGCTCTATAACCTGTGGATAGGACACTATATACAATCTGCTCCTCTATAACCTGTAGATAGGACACTATATACAATCTGCTCCTCTATAACCTGTAGATAGGACACTATATACAATCTGCTCTCTATAACCTGTAGATAGGACACTATATACAATCTGCTCCTCTATAACCTGTAGATAGGACACTATATACAATCTGCTCCTCTATAACCTGTAGATAGGACACTATATACAATCTGCTCCTCTATAACCTGTAGATAGGACACTATATACAATCTGCTCCTCTATAACCTGTAGATAGGACACTATATACAATCTGCTCTATTACCTGTAGATAGGACACTATATACAATCTGCTCTATAACCTGTAGATAGGACACTATATACAATCTGCTCCTCTATAACCTGTAGATAGGACACTATATACAATCTGCTCCTCTATAACCTGTAGATAGGACACTATATACAATCTGCTCCTCTATAACCTGTAGATAGGACACTATATACAATCTGCTCTATTACCTGTAGATAGGACACTATATACAATCTGCTCTATTACCTGTAGATAGGACACTATATACAATCTGCTCCTCTATAACCTGTACATAGGACACTATATACAATCTGCTCCGCTATAACCTGTAGATAGGACACTATATACAATCTGCTCCTCTATAACCTGTAGATAGGACACTATATACAATCTGCTCTCTATAACCTGTGGATAGGACACTATATACAATCTGCTCCTCTATAACCTGTAGATAGGACATTATATACAATCTGCTCCTCTATAACCTGTAGATAGGACACTATATACAATCTGCTCCTCTATAACCTGTAGATAGGACACTATATACAATCTGCTCTATAACCTGTAGATAGGACACTATATACAATCTGCTCCTCTATAACCTGTAGATGGGACACTATATACAATCTGCTCCTCTATAACCTGTAGATAGGACACTATATACAATCTGCTCCTCTATAACCTGTAGATAGGACACTATATACAATCTGCTCCTCTATAACCTGTAGATAGGACACTATATACAATCTGCTCCTCTATAACCTGTAGATAGGACACTATATACAATCTGCTCCTCTATAACCTGTAGATAGGACACTATATACAATCTGCTCCTCTATAACCTGTAGATAGGACACTATATACAATCTGCTCCTCTATAACCTGTAGATAGGACACTATATACAATCTGCTCCTCCATAACCTGTAGATAGGACACTATATACAATCTGGCCCTCTATAACCTGTAGATAGGACACTATATACAATCTGCTCCTCTATAACCTGTAGATAGGACACTATATACAATCTGCTCTATAACCTGTGGATAGGACACTATATACAATCTGCTCCTCTATAACCTGTAGATAGGACACTATATACAATCTGCTCCTCTATAATCTGTAGATAGGACACTATATACAATCTGCTCCTCTATAACCTGTAGATAGGACACTATATACAATCTGCTCTATTACCTGTAGATAGGACACTATATACAATCTGCTCCTTATAACCTGTAGATAGGACACTATATACAATCTGCTCCTCTATAACCTGTAGATAGGACACTATATACAATCTGCTCCTCTATAACCTGTAGATGGACACTATATACAATCTGCTCCTCTATAACCTGTAGATAGGACACTATATACAATCTGCTCTATAACCTGTAGATAGGACACTATATACAATCTGCTCCTCTATAACCTGTAGATAGGACACTATATACAATCTGCTCCTCTATAACCTGTAGATAGGACACTATATACAATCTGCTCCTCTATAACCTGTAGATAGGACACTATATACAATCTGCTCTATAACCTGTGGATAGGACACTATATACAATCTGCTCTATAACCTGTAGATAGGACACTATATACAATCTGCTCCTCTATATCCTGTAGATAGGACACTACATACAATCTGCTCCTCTATAACCTGTAGATAGGACACTATATACAATCTGCTCCTCTATAACCTGTAGATAGGACACTATATACAATCTGCTCCTCTATAACCTGTAGATAGGACACTATATACAATCTGCTCTATAACCTGTGGATAGGACACTATATACAATCTGCTCCTCTATAACCTGTAGATAGGACACTATATACAATCTGCTCCTCTATAACCTGTAGATAGGACACTATATACAATCTGCTCTCTATAACCTGTAGATAGGACACTATATACAATCTGCTCCTCTATAACCTGTAGATGGGACACTATATACAATCTGCTCCTCTATAACCTGTAGATAGGACACTATATACAATCTGCTCCTCTATAACCTGTAGATAGGACACTATATACAATCTGCTCTATTACCTGTAGATAGGACACTATATACAATCTGCTCTATAACCTGTAGATAGGACACTATATACAATCTGCTCCTCTATAACCTGTAGATAGGACACTATATACAATCTGCTCCTCTATAACCTGTAGATAGGACACTATATACAATCTGCTCCTCTATAACCTGTAGATAGGACACTATATACAATCTGCTCTATTACCTGTAGATAGGACACTATATACAATCTGCTCTATTACCTGTAGATAGGACACTATATACAATCTGCTCCTCTATAACCTGTACATAGGACACTATATACAATCTGCTCCGCTATAACCTATAGATAGGACACTATATACAATCTGCTCCTCTATAACCTGTAGATAGGACACTATATACAATCTGCTCCTCTATAACCTGTAGATGGACACTATATACAATCTGCTCCTCTATAACCTGTAGATAGGACACTATATACAATCTGCTCTATAACCTGTAGATAGGACACTATATATAATCTGCTCCTCTATAACCTGTAGATAGGACACTATATACAATCTGCTCTATAACCTGTAGATAGGACACTATATACAATCTGCTCCTCTATAACCTGTAGATAGGACACTATATACAATCTGCCCCTCTATAACCTGTAGATAGGACACTATATACAATCTGCTCTATAACCTGTAGATAGGACACTATATACAATCTGCTCCTCTATAACCTGTAGATAGGACACTATATACAATCTGCTCTATAACCTGTAGATAGGACACTATATACAATCTGCTCCTCTATAACCTGTAGATAGGACACTATATACAATCTGCTCCTCTATATCCTGTAGATAGGACACTATATACAATCTGCTCCTCTATAACCTGTAGATAGGACACTATATACAATCTGCTCTATAACCTGTAGATAGGACACTATATACAATCTGCTCCTCTATAACCTGTAGATAGGACACTATATACAATCTGCTCCTCTATAACCTGTAGATAGGACACTATATAATATCTGCTCCTCTATAACCTGTAGATAGGACACTATATACAATCTGCTCTATAACCTGTAGATAGGACACTATATACAATCTGCTCCTCTATATCCTGTAGATAGTACACTATATACAATCTGCTCTCTATAACCTGTAGATAGGACACTATATACAATCTGCTCCTCTATAACCTGTAGATAGGACACTATATACAATCTGCTCTATAACCTGTAGATAGGACACTATATACAATCTGCTCCTCTATAACCTGTAGATAGGACACTATATACAATCTGCTCTATAACCTGTAGATAGGACACTATATACAATCTGCTCCTCTATAACCTGTAGATAGGACACTATATACAATCTGCTCCTCTATAACCTGTAGATAGGACACTATATACAATCTGCTCCTCTATAACCTGTAGATAGGACACTATATACAATCTGCTCCACTATAACCTGTAGATAGGACACTATATACAATCTGCTCTATAACCTGTAGATAGGACACTATATTCAATCTGCTCCTCTATAACCTGTAGATAGGACACTATATACAATCTGCTCTATAACCTGTAGATAGGACACTATATACAATCTGCTCCTCTATAACCTGTAGATAGGACACTATATACAATCTGCTCCTCTATAACCTGTAGATAGGACACTATATACAATCTGCTCCTCTATAACCTGTAGATAGGACACTATATACAATCTGCTCCTCTATATCCTGTAGATAGGACACTATATACAATCTGCTCCTCTATAACCTGTAGATAGGACACTATATACAATCTGCTCTATAACCTGTAGATAGGACACTATATACAATCTGCTCCTCTATAACCTGTAGATAGGACACTATATACAATCTGCTCCTGTATAACCTGTAGATAGGACACTATATACAATCTGCTCTATAACCTGTAGATAGGACACTATATACAATCTGCTCCTCTATATCCTGTAGATAGTACACTATATACAATCTGCTCTCTATAACCTGTAGATAGGACACTATATACAATCTGCTCCTCTATAACCTGTAGATAGGACACTATATACAATCTGCTCTATAACCTGTAGATAGGACACTATATACAATCTGCTCCTCTATAACCTGTAGATAGGACACTATATACAATCTGCTCTA